>NW_021680455.1:286965-305347 GCF_001412515.2 Diachasma alloeum | reverse complement strand
GGGGGGGGGGGGAGAGTGATAAAAATGGGGGAAGGGTGGGAATTTTGGATAGTGTTTTTGGGGTTTGAGGTGAATGAGTTTTCAACCATTTAGTGGAGTGGCGGATTGGGTAGTTGTTTGATTGGTATGTGAGTGAGGCGGGTTCGAATCCGAGAGGATGTGTGCAAGTATTCCTCCGCCATCTGACAAACATTTGAAATATTTAAAATTGTAAAGATAAGGGATGACTCTAATGAGATTGATAATAAAGATAAACGCGGGGTAAAATACGGGAACGACGTTTCAGTGTCAAACAAGTCAATAGAAGGAAAGAGCGATTCTGGAATTTTGGAATTCTGGAATTTTGTGACAATTTCACAGGGAGAGAAACTTTGTTGAAAAATTTTAGTGCTAGCACGGGAAAAAAGGCGCAAAGTGACGGCCAGGAAAAAAATCCTGTGCCAGCACTAGAAATTTTATTGGGGAAAACTTGAATTTTTCCCCATATTTCCGTGAAAATTTCACAGAAATCCCCAGAAATTTCACCAGGAATACCAAGAAATTCGACCTTAACAGCACTAGAATTTTTCACAGCCGGTGGATTGTAATTTTTTCCAGTACTCGTACTATAATTTTTCCAGAAAATTTCTCTCCGTGCACTGGATTTCCAAAATCTCCAAAATTTCTGAAATTATCGTGACCATGTGATGGATGTGAAAAAGTTTAATTAGTTTCAAATTTCAAGACAGCGCTGGGTTAATCACTTATTGCATTTAGTGAAAGTGGTGACATTGGATAGTCACTTGCCTGAGAAGCAGATGACTCGGGTTCAAATCCCCACTGCTCAGCAGGGTCTTCTCAAATCCGGCGAAATTACTCGCTCAGCACTTGTCATTTGTTGTGTCATCTTCCTTCGGTACCGGAAGAAGATAATTTTTTTTCTCAAATCGAAAAATTCTCCTGAACAACCCTCACGCTTCAGTCGTCTTTAAATAAAAAATCTCCTCAACTCTAATTTCCGCAGCAAGAAAAGGCGAAAAAAAACAATCCTCAATTAATGTTGATGACATAATTTAACTGAAATTTACACTTGCATTGATTTTCCCATGAAAGTCAGAATTTTCGATGACGAAATCAATTGAAATCTAAGTAGAACTTAAATGTGATACAAATTTTCAATAAAAATACCGGGAATTTCAGACAAGGATAACCATATCCATAATTAAAAATTACTGTTAAATTGTTAAGTAGTCAATTAGTGAATATCACTGTAAAATTTTAATTATTCAAATAAACATCATTTTAAATAATCAAATTTCGAATTATTCATTAATCAGTACTTGAGTTAGGAAGATAGAAGATTATTTGGATCATCGATGAATTAATTCATCATCAATTGAAAATATAGATTACCAATTATTTTACTATTTTTAAATTTCGATTAGTATATTCAAACCTTGATCAATGTATATCGAAAATTCTTTCAATATTGAACAATTGGAAGATCGATGGCAATCCCTGACTTCAGTTCAAAATTTTTAACAGTGTACCAAAAATTACTCTCTTCTTTCCCCAATTTCAAAAACTCCCCTCCACACTCCTAATCCTCAAATTACCCCCAAATCAAAAATCCCTCAACTCTAATCTCCCCCCAAGAAGGCGCGAAAAAACCCCAATAAAACGACCCATAACAGGTCCACCAGTTAAACAATCCCGGCGCTCGTGACGTTGGTTAAATGCGCGGTAGTTTCATGAAATTACCCAGTGGCGGGGAGTTAAAGTGTGCCTGGCTATAGCGTGAGTGGTATGAAACTGTTAACCAACGCGTTTTGCGTTCACCACGATGGAATGGTGGAGCTCATCGTGGGGTTGTCAGTGGCGAGAGGAAACCAGCGGAGGGGGGTATGGTTGGCTCTCGACTTACCCAGCAGTTCCAATTATCTAATTGAAAGTAACGGCCCCTCTTATTCTCCTCTCCCCCTCCCAGTTCCTCTTTCACCGACATGTACAATTGTTGTACTACTGCTGGCCCGCACTCACCCTCCGATGAATTGCCGTAGGTGGATTGTGGTCACGCGCGATGCCTTTTGCCGACGAAAGAGAAAGAGCAAAAGAGAGAGAGGAAAACGCGTGGAAATACACACGAGCCAATAACCGTTAAGGATTTCCATCTGCTTTGTTCCCAGTACGTGGTTCAACGCCACGAGAGCATTCTCCCAGTGGTAGGGGCGGGGGAGGGGGGCTGAGGGGCTGGGATTTTTCCCTTTTCTCTTTTTCACAAATGAAGGCAATAAACAGTGGCATTTCATTCCCAAAAGGGCACTAAATATATGAAAAAAGGGATACATGCTATTGACGTTTACAGACAGGGGGTGGGGTGTAAGCGCAACGTTTGCTGACGCGTGATACCACCACCGCAATTACATCAACCCCCAGAGCGAGTGTTTTGCGGGGTGCTGGGGCGGTGGACTCGTGCATGTGTAGATTTCAATGATTTTAACACACAGCCGGCAATAATTGGAAGGTCAATTTTTCGCGCCCGACGAGAGTGTCATGTCGGGGCAATGGTGCGGTGGGTAAATTTGTCGAGGGGGGATGTTATTTTTTTTATGATTAATTGGGGAAATGTGATCGTCGCGGCAGTTTTCGGCGAATGGAATCAAACGGGTTATGAGATTAATTGATTTTGTTGGGAAATTAGGGATTGTTTATGGGGTTTAGGGGCGTTCGCGCAGTTTTTTGGGGGAAGGGGTGGGGGTCACAATTGCTTCGGATTTGGTGTTTTTGTGGAGTGGGAAAATGGCTTTTATCGGCTTATTCAGAGTTTATTGGCTGAAATTTCCGGTACACTTCATGAAAATTTTTATCATATAATGCCACAGAAATTTTAAGAATTCCGTTATTGGAAATTTGAAATTTTATGGGAAAAGCAATTGAAACGGTGAATTTTAGTTCCATTATCCCATGAAAATTAACAAAAATTAGGAAAATACCGGTGAAGACAGCCTTGAATTAAAAAAAAATTAAATTCAGTGTAATGTGGCACTGAATATTCATATTTTGATTGAAAATTCAAGTGAGTTTAAGAATTAGCGTCTTTCTGTCGACAAAAAATTTCAAATTTTAATGAATGTTCAGTCAAATCTGCCATTTCGGAAATATTTTCGCCCCAAATCGAGTTCAATGTCATTCTCCTGAAAATTATTGGTCAAATGTTCATAAAATTTGATTTTTTCCTCTAACAGTGTACAGAACCACTTTTTTGTCCCTGCACTTTTAGAAAAAAATTGACATTTCATTTCCAGTCGACTGAATGCTAATTTAGGGAGAAGAAAATCATAAAATTTCAGATTTCTCCTCAGATTTTTCCTCAACTTATGTGCATTTTCATTGAGATCATGAATATTCAGTACCGAATGACGATGAATTCCAGTAAATATATTAATTGACTGATTTTTACCTCTTTTGAGGGAATAATTGCACTAAAATTTATAGTTCTTGCTGATTTCTCCATAAAACTATGAATTTTCAATGACGAAATCCGTTGAAATTACAGTGGAACTAAAGTGTGATCCATAGAAATCAATAAAAATCAGGACAATTCCGTCAAATATATTCGTGGATCTTCAATTGATTAAAAATTCAGTGTGAATTCGGACTGAATATTCACGATTTCATTGAAACTTCAACTTCGAAAATTCTCGTCTTCCTATAGCTCTAAAAATTCAAAATTCCCTCAAACGTCCCATAGACATTCAAAAATTCCAATTTTTTTCAACAGTATAAACTGAAAAAATGGTATGCACACCCACAATTTAATTTCTTTTCCTCCCGAAATTAGCAGTCGATAAGAGTACAATAAAATTTTCCTTCAGTGCCCTGAAATGATCAAATAATAAATATTCGATACGAATATACTTAATAGAACGAACTAGTCGATAGCGCGTCGATGTACATTTGTTATTCCCTCGTCTCCCCGGTCTCATTCGCGTTGAAATTCCCCCCGTAACGTCGTTGGGGTATTGAAGGCCGCACAACTCGATCTTCCTAATCGCATCTTGATTCAGGGAAAGCCTCTCATCAAGATTTCTCCCACTCTCCTCCCCCCAACGAGTATTACCGAAACATTGGAAGAGGGAGGCACGACGGCGGAGGCTTTTGCCAATACTTTGGGAACAGACCGAAGCTGTCACGACACGCCTACTCCATCTGCGGATCTCCTAATCCGAGTTTGAAAGCGCCCTTTGCGCATAAAATCCGGTCTCGAAATAATTCAATAACAACATTGGTAAAGCAAGTGCCTTGTAGCGTATCTGGACGGGGAGGGAGTGGGCCAGGAGTATTGCTTAAACCCTCGTGGGGAATGGAGTTAGGAGACGCATTCCCTTATGGATCGCCCCAGATTGGATGACGTCTCGGTATTAATATTGGGATGAGTTGTCCCAATGTCAAATTCAATTTTACGTAATTTGTGATCACCCCAAATTGTCGAAATTTGATTTAACTTTATCCTTTTATTTTTCTCATTTTTTTCGCAAATATGTCGGAGATGTTCATGAATAGAAAAACGGAATGTAGACATTTTTGTTGTACTATTGGTAATCAATTTAATTGTTTACACACAGATGCGTTTCAATCATATTTATTACGAGAAAAAAGTGTTCATTTCCAGGGACATGTCAGGGGAAATCAGTGACGTGTGATTGATGATGAAGCCTTTTTTCTCTGTGATTTTATTAATAAAAATTTTGACTTTGATTTCGATTTAAGGGGAAAAAGTCAATGGAATTTTAAGTTTCTCTGGAAATTCACGAAATTTCCTAAAAGTTCAGACGAATCTGGACTTCAAGGAGAGATTCTTCTGAATTTTAATTAATTTTCCTGGAATAATTACAGTGAAATTTACATTTCCCACAAATTTTTCCATGAAATTATGAATTTTCAATGATAAATTTCTTTAAAATTTCAGTGGAGCCAATCATTTTTTTCACTGATACTTTCGGTTGCATTAGAATGTAAAGAGAGTCCGCAAGATGAAGGTAAATTTTTTTTTGTGATACAAAATACCGATAAAAAGTATTTTTTAATCATTTTTTTCCGAATTAAAGCCACTGAATTGATGACTTCATATTGTCCCATTCATCAATATTCAAATAAAAATTGATTCTCGTATAATTAAATTATCCACTCAGCTTGCGTAAAAATGAAATCCCCCCTGAAAATCCCACCGAGTAAATATGCATATACACAGCAGGATGAGCAGACACGTACTATCGCATATAACATTTTGGCCAGACTCCCCCCGACCCTCCTCCAACGCTACAGTGACGATAGTCTTATTAGTCACGCTACAGGCCTCTGCTACATAAGCTTATTATAGAATATACTATTCCCTCCGCCGGGGAATACACCCGAGTTTCCCTGAATTTTATACGAGGATTAAATCCGGCCCAGGTTGGCCTGTGCCCACTGTTCAAATTCGGTCACTCAGGGTGGATTCCATTGAAATTTTATAATTAAATATTCTATTAAATGTTGAGTCGGGACTAAGTCACCGCGAATTCCGGGGAATTAGTCCAAAAAATTCATCATAGAGAGTTGATACCGAAATTTCATGGGAAAATTCGTTGTTACTCTGGTTTATTCGAGGGTTACAATTCTGGTTTAAAGATTGAAAATCAGATTTGTTTATAATGTGGGTTTATAAAAGCTCCAAATGTTTCATTAAGAATATCCAAGTGTTTTTCGGGGGAAAATCCTCTTCAGAGCTTATAGAATAGACCAAGAGTATTTTTTGGCGAAATATCAACTTTAGTTTCCGAACTTTTTTTTGAGAACAAGATTTTTGAAAAAATGAAATTTACTCCGATCTTCAATCCAATAGTTCATAGTTTTAAGGGTAACCAGGTAGTCTGGCTATTTTTTCTCCAGTGAAAAGCTTTTCTACTTTTGAAATCGAACAACAGAGCTTTCGGTGGTGTTCTTGCAATTATTTTAGTATTTAAATTTTGCAGGTATGAAATTTACTTTCGAGATTGAACCGTTTGAAAATATTTCTAAAATTGGAACAAAAATTAGAAAGTTATGACGCGAAAATTGACGGAAATTTGAAAAATTCAGGGGAATATATTCTAAAATTTTCTATTAATTAAACTACTGGATTTGCCATTGAATATTTTGACTGAAAATTCAAGTAAAGTATAGGATTCTCATCTTTCAGCTGTTCAAAAATTTGAAATTCTCTCGAAATTCCCATTGAACCTGAAATTTCATGATTATTCCCCTCCTAAATCAAACTTAATGTCACTCTCCAAAAACTTACAACCAAAATGTCCATGAAATTTCACTTCGTCTCAACTTCGTGCAGCTTGAACAACGATAAATCCATTTTAGTTCCCCAAACGAAAACAACAAATCTCTCCCTGACAAATGATGAGCGATGAAAAATAACCCGAGAACACAAACTCCTTCACGCTTTCGTATCTCCAATTGAAACCAAAAATGATAATACGAGAATTGAAGGAATGCCGTAGCCTCCACGCGAGATCCATTCCCTCTCACCTTGAACGGACCCGAAGTTATTAATTGCCTGGACCCAACGGTGCCCCTCCGATGTCCCAAAGTCGTTAATTAATTCCCCGGTTTTTTTCTCACGTTTTTTGTGGTCCTCCCTGATGAAACAAAAAACCCCACCTCATCTGCCGCATTGTCCAGCCACAAGCGGAAAAAAAATTGTTCACATGTTTGTGAGTGCTAGTCGGTGAGGCGTGTCCACTCCTATCCCCCCCATCAATGAAGAGAAATACTGGCCGGGGGGGGGGGGGTATACGAGAGATTTCAGGATGGATATTAGGTCGTCGTAATTACAGCCATTAGTCTGCGCATACATCAATTATCGATGACACGATGACACGAGACTGGCCGCTTCGGGCTTACCTCGCACGATGGAAATGACCGGACACTGGCATATACGTAAGCATGTCTCTATCTGTGTTGCCAATGTGGTACACATCCCCCCAGCCAACAATTGTGCACAGGTATATTCATGGTGGAAAATCAATTCTTGTGATGTATTGTGAGGTAAATCTCACGTGGCCGGAGATTTTTCGCTTCCCCGTGGAAGCTATGTACTCGTGATTTTTTTCATTTTCTAATTGTGAGTGGAAATGTCTAGAAATGTCATGAACTATGGAGAAATGGAGTTTTTTAAAAATGAGTGGTTGTAGACTGAGAAAAATTTTCTAGAGAAATTCATGGGCTAACAACATAAATGGGTCGCAGTTTGCACACTTGGAAAAATTATTATGTAGCACCAGAATAATTGTCATGCTACACCAGAAAAATTATCTTTTAGCACTGGAAAAGGTATTGGGGGCACCGAAAATCAATTCTTGTGATTTATTGTGAGGTAAATCTCACGTGGCCGGAGATTTTTCGCTTCCCCGTGGAAGCTATGTACTCGTGATTTTTTTCATTTTCTAATTTCGGGTGGAAATGCCTAGAAATGTCATGAACTATGGAGAAATGGAGTTTTTTAAAAATGAGTGGTTGTAGACTGAGAAGAATTTTCTAGAGAAATTCATGGGCTAACAACATAAATGAGTCACAGTTTGCACACTTGGAAAAATTATTATGTAGCACCAGAATAATTGTCATGCTACACCAGAAAAATTATCTTTTAGCACTGGAAAAGTTATTGGGGGCACCGAAAATCAATTCTTGTGATTTATTGTGAGGTAAATCTCACGTGGCCGGAGATTTTTCGCTTCCCCGTGGAAGCTATGTACTCGTGATTTTTTTCATTTTCTAATTTCGGGTGGAAATGCCTAGAAATGTCATGAACTATGGAGAAATGGAGTTTTTTAAAAATGAGTGGTTGTAGACTGAGAAGAATTTTCTAGAGAAATTCATGGGCTAACAACATAAATGAGTCACAGTTTGCACACTTGGAAAAATTATTATGTAGCACCAGAATAATTGTCATGCTACACCAGAAAAATTATCTTTTAGCACTGGAAAAGTTATTGGGGGCACCGAAAATCAATTCTTGTGATTTATTGTGAGGTAAATCTCACGTGGCCGGAGATTTTTCGCTTCCCCGTGGAAGCTATGTACTCGTGATTTTTTTCATTTTCTAATTTCGGGTGGAAATGCCTAGAAATGTCATGAACGATGGAGAAATGGAGTTTTTTAAAAATGAGTGGTTGTAGACTGAGAAAAGTTTTCTAGAGAAATTCATGGGCTAACAACATAAATGGGTCGCAGTTTGCACACTTGAAAAAATTATTATGTAGCACCAGAATAATTGTCATGCTACACCAGAAAAATTATCTTTTAGCACTGGAAAAGTTATTGGGGGCACTGAAAATCAATTCTTGTGATGTATTGTGAGGTAAATCTCACGTGGTCAGAGATTTTTCGCTTCCCCGTGGAAGCTGAAAGAAATGCATGGACTAAAACATAAATGAGTCACAGTTTGCACACCTGGAAAAATTATTGTGTAATAGCAGAAAAATTCTTGTGCAACACCAGAAAAATGGTCAGAATCCGAAATTTTGAATAAAATTAAATTTTGAAGATGTCAATAGCTAATAGTACTCATCAATTTTTAATTATTAAATTAATCAATTAAATATCCGAATTCCGAATAATTTTATCAATCAAAAATTGAGTTCGGAGGATTGACGGTTATTTGGCAAATCGAAAATCCCTTTTAGCGAATTTACAAATATTTACCCAATAGTCAATTTACAATCCCATACTTTCAATTATTCAATTCATAGTCAATTGGAAAGTTTAAATGATCAATCATTCTATAAATGTCAAATCTCAACTCAAATGTTATTAAAACTATTGATTGATGCCGATCCCTGATTGGTACAACAGATGAGACTCAAATTTGTGCCAAAAATCTCCTGAACCATTCGACGGATTCGATTTTTTTCAACTCGTCATGATGATTTAGTTAAAGTAGTATGAATACACTCCAGTTGAGTCGTTGAGTATACCGGCGACAAATAAATTTGAAATGCCTAAAAAAATAATTACTCATTGTTAATAATTTTTACATAAATTTTGAATTTGACGTATGTGAGAAATGATTTTTTTTTCAAGATTTTTCCCAGATTTCAATCTTTTTCCTACTCTGGGAATGTTCTTTCTCATAAAACTCTGCGTCATTTCGGCACTTCCAAATTAATTATTATCAATGATAATAAACTGTCGATTTTTCAGGCTGAGGATGATTACCCATTCGACATTTACTTTCGAGAGAATTTAATCATTAGCAAAGTCGACAGGTGTTAACGAAGAAATGAATATAACACTAAGAATGAAACTTTCAACTTCTAATGGATTGATAAGAGATTAAATCACCTGTATGTGTCCTCATAATTCATGCAATTCATTGTACCTGCCACAGCATTCGAGACTCTGTAACTAGATATGGATAATCAATTGCCTCTAAAAACCAGACCAAATGTTTCATTAATCAGCGCATTTTTATGCATGAATACATCTCACGAGTTCAGATATTTCATTTCACTTATGCACATTTTCATGGTACTTATGAAAGTTGTTCAAGAAATTAATTACTCAATAAATAGACGATTGATGATGGCGAAGGGAATCTCAAAGTCATCAAATCGCGAACAATTATTCACAACTTCAGAGATATGAATTCCAGTGGACGTGCCCGACATGAGAATCCTCAGAATAACACATAGATGTATATTTCCTGAAAACTTGACCAAAAATTCGATTTTTCAATTCCACTATAGCTTTTTATGCATAAGTGACTAATTATTTTTGTTTGAAATTCTTATATTAAAGATTATTCTGAAAAATAATAATTGTCGCTGTACAAGCAAATATGGAAATTGCATTTTATCGATATGTTAATTGAGAAATTAAAATTTTAAATCGCCAGTGGGTCGATCGAAAATGGCATTCATTGAATTAAATATCCCTGACATGGAGAGATTTTTTGACATTCGATTCTCATTACTTATTCATGCAATAAAAAATGATAACAGATTCAGTGTTTTTCTCTGGATAACTCATATCACCTGAAATACCAATGCTCGTGTAATACGTATTAATGTCCACAATCGTAATGATTCGTCTATTTCATGAACTCGATAATAATTAATTATTCAGGATTCAACGTTTAAACTTGTAGTGGAATGATCAGAGGTATTAATCGGTGAAAATGTCTCTGATATCAGATATCCCATTATTTATTTAAGCTATAATACCTGTCAAGAGTGGATTTCACACTCTGGTATTTCTCACGGACAATTAATGTCCTGCAAAATTAGACCGGATATTTCAATCTCCATGAATATGTAATATAATTCTTGAGCAGAAAGGCGCGATCAATGCCACTCCAATTCTTCCGGGAATTTGAAGTAAACTATTGCAGATTCGAAAATTATATTCATTAAATCATAATTTATTATTAAGATCTGGGGGCTACGCCGCCTGCTCGCTCCGCTCGCCAACCCCCATATGACCCCCCTTATTTGGGCCCTTAATTTGACCCTCATGACCCTTGTGACCCTTAATTTCGGAGTCTTAATTTCGAGTACCAAATTTTTATCACCAGACGTCGATTTGGATTTTTATAATATAGAGAGATATGGAATGTAAGCTCCTAATACACTGATGGAAAATGTCAACTTCACAAAATATCTCTCATATCATAATCCTCATTACTCATTCAAGCTGCAATGCCTGATAAACTCTCACTTTAATCTCTGTGATTTCACATAGATAATTGATATCCCCCGAAAACTAGAGCAAATTTTATTGCCTGCATAAAATTATTCCAAACATCATGAAGATTCTCCAGAGGAGTGACACGAGCAATGAAATTCAGTTAATGGGGTTTATTTCATTCACCAGAGCAGCGATAAATTTTCGCCATCATCTTTTCAATCATAAAATTCCATTAGCCTCAAATAATTGAGATATCCCCATCACGCTGTATCCCACCCATCGCCGGGGCCGTCCAATTTAACGAAATCCCCCAAGGATGTGTTAATCTCAAATTTTAGACGTACAGATGTGTAACCGGAATCGTCTGATGTTTTTACGACACTCGAGTAATTCAAAGCCTGTTTCACATTAAATTTATTCTTCTCTGTTTCAACGTAAACCAACAAGGTTTCACGTGCCTTTTTTCTTCATTTCTCTCCCACAAGAATAACAGAAAAATAAAATAAAACGACAGATGAGGAGGAGAGTGTCTAGGAAGAAGCGTGCGATAACGTCACGTTCCTAAACCTGTGTCTCGTAATTAAGACTTAAACTAGCCTCGAGCATTTCCCCCCTCCTACTTCACCTCTAGCAACTCGGTTATCTTATCGCGACGCGTCCCCAGCCGTATATGGTCGTGTCTTATTTCCAGTCACAAGGCATCGACCCAAAAATCAAAGTGCCTAGAATGCTCCTCCTCGAGTGAAATGAGAAAAAATATCGAGAGATAAAAAAAATGAGAAACTGTTTGAAGATGCAGGCGCCCTTTTTATCCACAGCAGCGTCACTCGATGGGCGACGAGTGGCCTCGTTTGTGGTCTTGATGAATCGGCATCCGGTTACACTAGAAAGATAATCCAAGTGGCAAAATCTGTTTTTTCGAGTTTACTCTCAGTGCTTCAGGCTGGTTAGATTGTATTTCAGGCATTGAGTGGGTATTATCTTTTGTATGGAAAGATGAACTTTCTTATACATTTTGGTTGAAAGAAATTATTGAAGAAGTAGTTTTGATTGTTGATGAATTAAGGATTTAATTAATTTGCTCTTAATTGTTGGAAATACATCAGATAATGCTTCATTCCTCCTATTTTCTCGTTCAAAAAGATATTTCATGTGCGAAAAATCTCGATAAAAAATGAAACCTTAAGTTGTATCAAAAACTCTTGACAAAACCAAAATTACGAATGGAAAATGAATTATAAAAAAATTATTGAAAATTCAGAGTTTAAATTCTTGAAGGACTGATCGGGTATATTAATTCAATCAAATGTCCCTGTATTTTCTTTCTAAGAATATATTACAAATACAAAGAATAGTAAAAAACAAATTGACAATTATTAACATAATTAATAAATTAAGGATTAAATGAATTTGTTATTAAATGTTCGAAATACATAAGATATTATTTTATTCCTCGAATTTTCCTTCTGATAATATATTTCGCGTATAAAGAATATTGATAAAAAAATTGTAGTCCTCGGCTAAACAAAAATTTCGAATAGAGAATTAAACCCTTCATTATACAAATCATGAAAAATTATTGAAAATTCAAAATTTAAACTAAAGATGAAACAAAAGAACATTCCAAACCCCATAATTTCAATACAGATAATTAATTCTCTGAAAACACGAGCAAAACTTTTAATTCTCACAAAACCGTTACCATTAATTGTTAAAAATCCAGCTACCACTTCATTCCTCCGAAGTGTTCCTTCCAAGTACATATTCCACGTACAAAAAATATTGATAAAAAAACAAAGCCATCAAAAGTATCAATAACCCTTGGCAAAGAAAAATTGCGCCCCAAAAAAATCAAGAAAAGAATCATCAGCCCAAAAATATTATTCCTGAAGATGCCAACCTCAATAACCCTCATATCCCCAGATGATCGCGCGTAAACAAGTCCATCGAAGCCACTAATACGCCAACACAACTGATACCTGACGTCGAAAAAAACACGGGTATCATCTCCACCCGAAATAATACACCAATGAGCGAAAAAATTTCCGGTAGTTTAGTCAAACTGAAAAACTTGCCGCAATGTATCGGCGCGCAAAGGCATCAATGGGGCGCCCCGGCAGCAGATGCTGGAGTGTTTGACTATACCGTGTGCTCGGCTTCTGCATTTCAAGTGCAACCGTGCGCGATTAACGCACTGCGAAGACGAGGACTCGAAGGCTTCGTTATTTTGATAGCTTCTGCTTCTTACATGATCACTGGTGCATTCCGTATACATAACATGAGGAAGTTGAGTGGTCATGAAGGAAGCCACCATCTCCATTGGGTGGTTGAGGTATTGGACCCTTAGTGGCACAAAACGCGGGGGTTGCCCATTGCTACGAGGGCTTACGTGAACTTTTATTAGGGCGGATGAGGCCAAAGCCGCCGCAGACAACGACACCACTTTTGAATCGTGCTTTCGAGCATGTAATGGAGATAAACGCTTCGGTAGCTCTTCCTATCATATTCTATCGTCGTATCTCTGCTGGCTCCTTCGGCATGTGGCTCCACCATTTTTGGAGATATTGTCGAATTTAACAGGGAATTTACTCCCGAATTATTTAGCAGGGAAACTCTCGTTTCCCTACTATTCCAAAATTTTAAAAGTCGTGAAGTGTTCCACATTTTTACATTAAAGGAGGTATAGTATATTTTCATCACGCTGTGACGAAAAGTGAACTTTTCGGCACGCTCCGCGTGCCTAAACGTCCAATTTCCGCCACATTGTGATGAAAACTATTGTTCGTAACTCGTGAAAAAATGTTTTTTAGCTCGTGGGATTATATGAGGGAGGGAAAATAAAGGATCCTCAGCCGCCAGTGCAATTACCAGCCGAGGCGAAGGCGAGGTTGGTAAGCAGGCGGCTGAGGGTCCTTTATTTTACTTCCCGTGGTTAGAACGCGATTTTCCGTCTCGGCGTAGGCGCAAAGTCAGAGTTCCCTCCCGCGAAGCGGGAGGGAAATGTAACTTTGCGCCCGCCGGGACGGAAATTTATATAGCGTTCCACATCTTTGTGGCGACATAGGAAATGATTGGATGGGATTTGGATGAGGTAGGAGGGGAACCGGGATTTTTCTCAATATGAATAACCAGAAAATTTTTTACTGAAAAAAATGGGTAGTCCAGACCGGGACCTCAGGTCCCGTGTGAACACACGTCATCTGTACATCTGTGCATCTCAACTCACGTGGCTCGAGGAGGATCTCATACTTTAAAATTCTTGAGTTTATTCATTCGCTCTATTTTAGAATTTAGTAGAGTTCCGTGAAGCACAAATTTCACGAAAATTTAGATTAATGTTTTCATTGATTTTAAATAAACTCGAAATTCAGCGTAATTTGGTACTGAATATTCGTGTTCTCATTGGAATTTCAAGTAAACAGGGAAACTCTCGTCTTCTTACTATTTGAAAATTTAGAATTCGATTGAGTTTTCGATGAAATTTCGAATTTTATTTTTTCCACTTGAATCGAATTCAGTGCCATTCTTCAGGTATCATTCTTTGAAGTAATTTTAGTTCTTTAAGTTTATGTGTAATTTTAGTTCTTTATTCTTTCAGAATGGGTAATGCAATTAGTTGATATTGATATACGATACACAGAATTTTCTTCTGGGTTTTGTTTAATGAGGACTAAAGATCCTTCCAGGTCAGTGGATGGCACCTGGCGGTGATCGGGAAATGAATACGCGTGGATCCGTTACACCTGGTGGTTGAATTTACGCTCCTTTGGGTGTCGCGAGTGGTAAATTGTGTACGTTCGTATTAAAATGGGGCATTGAACTGAATATCTCGATTTTTCTGTGGAATTATCTCGAGAATGAATGACTTTTGATGGAAAAAATATAAACTATAAGGTTTTTGAAAGCCATGTGGATATTTTGTGATAAGATTTTAAAGAATTTGCAGAAAAATCAATGAAAATTGTTAATTTTTTTCAATTGTTCTACAAAAATCGATAGAAATCAGGAAAATATATTCTTGAATTTTTACTAAAGTCATTTTTCGATTGAAACTTCAAGTGAATTATGCAATTTTCACCCTCTTGCTGTTTAAGAATGTGGAATATTAAATTTCATAATTGTTTCCCCTAAATTCAACATCACTCTTCTCAAAATTACTAGTTTACTGCCCATGAAAATTCAATGTTTTGTGTAACAGTGTAATTAGTAAACTTTGAAAGAAATAATTTTTGATCCATTGCTCATTCCTTCTCAGGAACAATAGCTTTATTAACTTGGATGTTCCACTCATCAAACATTTATTCTCACAAATGTAAATGTAGGTGGATGTAATTCTTCGGATATTGCCAATATCCTAAAACACCCAATAGAATAAAAAGTATTCCAAATCATACAATTTCAAAATTTTATTTTTCAATACTAAAAATACAGATTCAATTCCTGATGAATAATTTCATCATCTCAGACAGCTCAATCCTTCATACAACCGAAGGCGACATAATTATCTTACATTTCTACGTCCAAAATAAAGGAGAATTCGACGTTCAATCGTCTCAATAAATCGATCGACTGAATAAATTCGAGAATGCCTCGAGCGTTATATCACAGGTACACAATCTTTCATTAGATTCTTGGAAAAGCCATTTAAATATGTTATCATGCACAGTTAGTCGATTCAGTTATCATCAGTGTCAGTCGTTTCAACAGCAATAGGGTTGTTCCCCCTCTTCCTTCGTCTGACATTCTTGGAGGCAGCATCACCACCAGCATGATTAATCTCATGAACTATTTCGTCCTTGGATCTGTCATCAATCTTGGATGAATTTCGCAGAGACTCTCCTTTTCCTAATGAAGAATTCATTTGATCTGCGTCACCACCAGGAGAACGTCCCAATTCCTTCAGCGGCTCTGATTTTTTATCTTCTATTTTCGGGAGCTGCTGACTACCTCCGCTGTGGGTAATTGCCGCTGGTCCTGGGGTATCTGTCGACACCTGAAATATTGAATAATTAATCCTCTGGGATCTCCTCATGGAGCAGATGGAGGTGGAAATTTCGTGACGTTTCAGTACTTTTAAGTTCAAGATAACTTCGATGGGCTCTCTCATTCCCTTACTGGTAATATTCCTGGGAGCTTGGTGAGAGTGTCCTGTTCTCATGTTCCAGAGGAATGAAAATGGACTCAGTGCGAGGGATTTGAAGAATGTACTCAACACAAAAACTATTCCTATTATTACAGCTGCGATTGTTGCAATGAGGAGCAGGGGCTGGAGAATCCACTGGACTGGTGACGACATGCGATCTAAATGAGAAGGAAAAATTAACGACAAATCATCTAATTTCATAATTTTAACTACAACTATAACTCAACAGAAGAATTAATGAGTGAATTTTTTTTTCGTCTTTTTACTGAATTTTCAGTGAAATCTAAAATTTTAATTTGTTTATTATAACAGTGGAGATAAAATACAAGAGTCAAGTGAATATATGGGGAATAATGTGGGACTCACGTGTGGAATGATAAACAAAATCAGCAAAAGCTCTTCCGATTAATCCAGCTGGCTCCAGAATCAATGTACCTATTACTCGAGATAATACTTGAGCTGGGGTCACATGGAATCTGTGGTCTTCCATCACTGCTTCGTAATATTGGATACAATGGTCATCAGAAGCTGGAAAAATCAATGGATTTTATTAGCTTCATTCCAATTTTTCATCGTTCATGAAAGTTTATTTTTATGGTTTTTTTCATCTTTATGGCGCTACTTACTGAAAAATGAGAAGAGTTTCTGATACCAAGACATTTTATGGGGCTGACAGTTCGCTGGCATTTCGTTGAAACGAAACTGCTTGGCTGTCAGTTTTATTTCCGCTTCCTGAAGGAGAAGAGAAAAAAATCTTTGAACTAGAAATTACTTGACGAATTTTTTGATATAATTATTAGATTAAGTTTTACCTTTAGAAGTTGGAGGTATGTGATAATGAAACTAGCAATAAATACAATGACTAAAAACATGAAAAACATCTTGAAATACGTCCATGTGGTTCTCACTAGCAGCCACATGAGCTGCACCACTGCGACAAATGCAAGAATAAGTTCTTTCTGTAAGAAGAAATGTCATTAAAACTTTCATTCAAAAAGAATGAAGTGCATTGTTAAAAGAGTTGGCTGTAATTTCTGATAGACTTCTTGAAATTTTTTATCACGTCATAGTTTCTTTGAAATTTCAAGGAATTTCATCATTGAAAATTCAAAATTTTGTGGGACAATTTGTGAAGACTAAATTCTAGATCAATTATCCATTAAAATTGGTAAAAATCAAGAAAAGTCAGCATAATTTGAGGCTGAATATTCATGTTTTGATAGAAAACCCAAAGAAGTTGGGGAATTATCGTTATCCTGGTGCTCAAAACTTTAAAGTTTCAATGAATTGAGTGACATTGACTAAAATTATCAGTCAACTGTCCATGGAACTGTAATTTTTTTTCAACAATGATGTGAATTACTCACGTATGGCCAAATGTATGAGGAATAAACCCCATGGGTTCTCAATGAGAAACCCTGCAGTATTGAGTAAATATCCATAAAAACATTTGTCTTTGGGGCACGAAAAATATTGGAAATCATGGCATCTATGTCTCGCACTGTGGCCTTACCAAGACCGAAGCTTTTCAGTCTTAATAACTCGGCCCTCGTCAGCTCTATGACGATGTTACCGATGAAGAGATCGTCATCTTCCTAAATTTAAAAAGGAGGTAAACACATTTCACGAATTCATTGAATCTAATAACAAGGAAAGGGTCTCGAAATTCTATTTCAAATATCGATGGACTGAAATGTAAAATTGTGATGGATTCTGAAGACAACTATTCCCTTCATAACTCACCTCAAAAGTGGCTATTGATAACAATTTATTGATTAATCTACGTGAGAACAGTTCATCAGGAACGTCTTTTAAATTCCCCCTGAGGCAATCATTAAACATTTCCCTACAAGTTGGTGACTGTGATTGTCTTTTGACGGATGCAACTGCTCTCTCCACTTCCTTTTGGTCATGTCTGCTGTAATAAAAGGAGTGCGGGTCCACGTAATCCTGTTTGCTCCTGAAAACCCCAAAAACCTGAATTTTCCCTGTTCGAATCGAATGGATAAAAACAAAACAATACAAGAGATTCAGTGTGAACATAATTTCTGGAGCATTAATTTGAGGTTATAATATTGTTGTGTTGTTGTTGTGCACTCACATCGGATCAACAGTCTCGAGAGCCTTATCGGAATGTCCCACCGCACATCCCCAAACAAACATCCACAGGAGGAAACAACATCTCGTGTTGATAAACATTGTGTGAACTAATCTTTGGAGTGTGGCACTAGTCTATTTTCTACGATGACTACTCACTCTATGACGGATTTATTACGAGATTTGGTGGACACCCCGGCTAAACACACACGTCCACGTCGAACACATGACCAATAAACTCGTGAAATATCAACAAAAGCGAGGAAAAACGTCAGTGTGTTAGTGATTAGGGCGGTGAGGTTAGTTACAATTTACAAATTCGATTATCGAGGGAGCGAAAGCGGATTTAGGGACCTCCGGGGCTGCTCGGGAGGTTTTCTGTGAAGTCGACGAGTGGTAAGTACTCAATGGATATCAGAGATTTCTGTACGTTTGCTGAAATGG
>NW_021680455.1:152960-286926 GCF_001412515.2 Diachasma alloeum | reverse complement strand
GGGGGGGGGGGGGGCGTTAGGACAACCTCAGATGGACACATTCTATTTGGAGACGTTCTAGGGAAAATGCCGTCAGTACGGGGGCGGTGGAACAGATCGGCACGGAAATTTGCGGTCAAATTCACGGACGGGCAGATTCTCTGAAAAAGTCTACTGATCGAATGTTCTAGTGCAGCGGCACGTTGAGAGATGGCGGGATTATTCTCATTTCGTGAGAACGTAGGGGAGAGGGGTAAAATGGAAACGTTAGACTTTTTTTTTAATTACTCACAACTGAGAAACAAATTTATCAATTGAGCTCAGTTTAGGCTCATCACAAAGGGAAAGAATTGTTCTTTGCAATTACAAAAAAATTCTTGAATTTTATCAACATTTCAACCCGTCATTAACCTTTAAAAAAAAGTCAAAAGTGTCCATTTTACCCCAACCCCTCTACTCGAGGGTAGTAGGAGCGTGAAAAGTTAGTTTTTTGCGATTTTCACCGAACACAATTTTTTTTTCAACATGAAAAATTAAAAAAAATCGAATATTTTCTATTGGATGATGTTTCTAGGGATTCCTCCAATCCCATAAAAAATTATCAACCTCCTCGTAAACGTACTTGAGGCTAGTAGAAGTGCGCAGAGTTTGTTTTTTGCGATTTCACACAAAACCATTTTTTTTCAACATGATAAATCCAAAAAAACGAAACTATTTCTATTGGGTGATGATTCTAGGGACTCCTCCAATCCCATAAAAAATTATCAACCCCCTCGAAAACGTACTTGAGGGTAGTAGAAGGGTGAAAAATTATTTTTTTACGATTTCACACAAAACCATTTTTTTTCAACATGATAAATCCAAAAAAACCAAACTATTTCTATTGGGTGATGTTTCTAGGGACTCCTCCAATCCCATAAAAAATTACCAACCCCTCGGAAACGTACTTGAGGCTAGTAGAAGTGCGCAGAGTTTGTTTTTTGCGATTTTCACACAAAACCCTTTTTTTCAACATGTTTCTAGGAACTCCCCTATTAGCTATCCAGACAATTGTGTCAAATATTGTTTCAATGTAAACCTTATGACATAACCCACCGTCAACTGGGGATTTATTTAACCGCGCTCGGTGCAACCTGCCCTAAACACAACATTCCATCTCACGCCATCATCACCACTGAAGTTCCAGCACCTCCATAAAACTGAATATTTCATCTCCCCTTCCCCACCCCCTATCACCCATACATTTGTCGAATTTGTTATTCCAATATTTATTATCATAACCTTCCATACCCTGAGATGCATTACACCCTGAAAAATACAACCGCTCAGAGCCATTGCATCCGCCGTTCCCTCATTGAGATTCAAGTGTCGACGTCAACACTCAGTACTGTATTATATCGATACACATCCTGAAAGTGTTGACACAGGCTCGCTGGCCTTGATCCACCAGCCAGGTCCAACGAAGCTTTCTAACCTAAGCACATCATCATCCCCTCCCCTCCCCCCTCGTCTGCCCAGCCCCTCTCTCTCTCCAAAGGATTTCTCTCTCCATAACCAGAATTAATGATCGAAAAAACGGAATAACATAAAAAAAACACAAAAAAAACACATTCAATCCTCCATTGAGGACGAGCAGATGACGCTTTGAATGGAGTTGAGCTCTTTTCATCAGTGGAAAGATTTCTGAAATCCGTTGGGCATTTGGGGGAATGGGGATCGACTCTGCCACTTCCTGAGGGTGAGTAAACCCACTAGAATATGTATGACGGAGGTTATAGGCAGAATGCGACGATGGGATCATGTCGTGTCGTAGCTATATTGACTCCATGAAGTGCATATACCGTTTTTTCAGTGCTCAACAAGAAATACACCAGCTGAGGGCTCTTGCTCTTCATTTACTGAGGACAGACCCACGGGAAATTGAACAACTTTTCCGGGAAATAAAAATTGCGGAGATCGGAGGTTGCTTTCTGTACTCAGAGAATTTATGGCAGTTAGGGAGAAATAATAAAAATAGGGGGTGGCGGGAAATTTATGGTCCTGGCGGAACACCAATCGCGTAATAATCGTGGTGAGTGATTAAAGGGGGTTTAATTGAAATGAAAAGCGGTTTGATCTTGCAGTGATTTCATACTTTTTGGGAAAAGGTTGCATTCTGTGGACAGTCTAGGGGGAAGATGTGATGAAATTCCAAATTTTACTGATTATTTTCCACATCAAACTGCCGACCAATGGAACTGCGGTATTTGAAGGCCCGTGGTCCAATAAAAAGAGAATTATATCGAAAATTCGACGAAATGCCAAATTTTTCAGTTACAGGAAGACGAGAATTCTCAGATTTACTTGAGTTTGAATTACGTATTGTTAATTGATTAAATATTCACGCTAATCGTTGCCGAAATTCCTTCGACGTCTATAAATTTTCATGAACTTTCCAGTTTCCATTGATTTTTTAAAATCGAATTACGCATTTTCAATCACGGAATTCCTTTAAATTTCAGTGGAACCCTTATTTGGTTCAAATTTCTCAGAAATATTCCGAAATTTCAGTACGAAATTTTTTAATATATCTCTCACTTCATAAATATGTGATAAAAACACTCATTAATCCTCAAGCACAAATTTTTACTCTGTTATAAAACAATAAGAGAAGAAAAATTACGAAAATATCTTGTTTTCAGACAACAAAAAACAGCTCAAATTACGACGCCTTCAATTTTCTTTTTTATTCATCCAAATGAATTGTTATTTTATAACTGACAACATTCGTTCTCCCCGACTCGCAGAATTACGCAAAAATTCTGAAGGGCTGGACCATGAAAAAGTTTTCTTATTCCGAAGGGAAAATTTCCACCACAGTCCAAGTGCCCCTGGATTCCCGATGCAGTTGTCGGTATTCCGTGCACGTACGAACGACATAAATTTTCATAAAGTCGGTGGAATATCACTGGCATCAAATGTAATACCGAGAGAGAGAGAGAGAGCGCCTAAATGTGCGGAACAATGTCTGAGTTCTCCCAGAGGTGTTGAAGAGTTCAGTCCCCAATTCAGCTTGATAATGAATTTTTATGAATTCAGACGTCACAGTGCAGTAAATGGATTCTCTCAAATTTTTTTACTCCTATGGTACTGAATTTCTGATCGCAGTGAGTCGTCAAAAAATCCGTAGAGAGTTTGTGGATTAACTGGTTTATACTCCGTGTTGCAAATTTTGCTAATTAACGTAGAACAAGTTCAACTAATTCTCGGGAAAATTATGTTACTCAAACAAACTGTGTTAGCGACGCCGTACTTTCACCGTATGAAGTTGGGGCGATATTCATTCGGTTGGATGTAGTGGCTCACTCAACAGCCATTTTTTGATCATTTTTTTTGCAAACAACTAGAGTAACACGAGAGGAAAACGGACTTCTGACATGTGAGACGATTTTATAGTAAATATAACATTTGCTAACAAATCCGGAAAATTAGTTGTTTTTTTGTTATATTTCCGCTTGGAATTTTTATCAAGTGACAGCCCCACTGACACGTCAAGGAATTTGATCAGTGTAAAGTCAATACAATTCGAGAAAAAAATCTATGAAAACTGTGGATTTCAGATCAATTATTCCACGCAAAGTAATAAAAATCATGAAAATTGCAGTAGATGTAGCAACTAATTGAAGATTAAGGGTAATTTTGTACTAATTATTCATGTTTCATTTGCAATTCCAAGTAAGTTAAGATTTTCTCGTCTTCCTGCTGCTAAGAAATTTGTAATTTCATTGAATTATCAGTGAAATTTGAAGTTTCGCGATTTTAACTGCTTCGAATTGAATTGAATATTGTCATTCTGAAAATTATTATTAAAGTATCTCTGAAATTTCAAGTGTTTTTGCTAACAATGTGTGAATCCGGCAGATTTTCCCTGTGTTTTTTTAAATAGAAATATGTTCAGTCGGAAAAACTGCATTATCTTAATTTTTTTTACAAAAGTTATTCTGTTAAGATCTTCTGTAAAATGATAATTTACACAAAATGATCACAAAATTAATAATTTACCATTTAAAAGATTGCCGGCATTTCTAAAAGCCTCGATTAATTTTTTTCACCCGTTACTAAAAACAAATGGCGATTTCTTAAAAACGGCTCGATTGATTGAGCAATTTAAAATCATTTTAGACCTTTAATTCTTCAATTTTGTAAAAGTTAACAAATTTCGTATTTTTACGTTTCGGATTACTCTACATAATTTCCAATCAAAATGAGAAATCCTGAAAATAGAACGATTACAATGCTTCCATTCGCAAGCAGAACAGCAGAAAACTAAACTTTCAAAGTGTGAAAATCTCGATTGTAGCGTTTTTTAACCCGCGAAAATCCTCCCGAAGCTTTCTGAGCTTTTAGAATAAAATCGTTTGAATTCACCGATTTTTTTTCCGACATGAATGTGAGTAGAAAAGCCCCCACAATCTGCAATCCGATATCGTTGAGTCTCTCAACCACGAGGATTTCCCCAGCCATTCCATCTGTACTTTACGTATCGGAAAATAGTGAAGACCGCCTCTGAATCCCTCCGAACGTGTCTAAGATATTTCTAATTCCAACGTGACTCTACTCTGGACGTTTCAATCCTTCCACTTGATCGAACCCTCCCGAAACTTCTTCGTACTGACTTGGTGATTTCCCTGAGTCTTGCGCGCTTTTAGCCCTCCCTCCTCGCCTGGAAATCCATCAATCATGTCTTTATCAATTCGAGATGGTGATGCTGATGTTAATGGCCACTGAAAACCAAATTTATCTGGTTTCAAACGACTTATCTCCACGAGATCCTGCGGAACATGGATTTAGATTCACTTAATAAAATCCCAATGGGTTTTTCAGGAAGATTGGAGATAAATATTCTGCCAAGTGCATCTGTCGAATTCGGTGAATATCTCCCTCCACAAATCACTCTCTGCGGTGATAACTCGTCGTGTTTGTGGTATGAAAACGTAGAATTGAGATTTTTCAATTGTTTTTTCGATTAAATGCACCACACGGAGATGAAAGTTGAGGAAATATTATCGAGGAAATCACGGAAAATTAAAAAAATGGAATTCAATGGTTGGCATTGAGGTAGATTACGTTTTTTATGCAGTAAAATGTTCCGCATAAGTTTTATAATTTTTTTCGAATTTTGCGCAGGAAAAAACGTCACTGGATTTGAGTACTCCATGGTAGAAATTTTCATGGGCAGTTTATAGTATTTTCCGGATTTGGAAAAAATAATGAAACTCCAAATTTCAATTAAAAGAAGAATATTTAGTATTATTTAGTGCATGCCACGGAATTTTCAATGAATTCAGAATACAAGGACCTATTTATTCTATTTGAATTGCCAGTATGGTGAGTGGCAGAGACAATATTAGTCATCGTTACAGGACAATTTATAGAGATAACGTAATTTATTTTTTTGTCATAGTGTTAGGTGAAATTGCGGATGAATTGCACATTTTAAAATAAATTACATGAGTTGGTACATCCCTGGGGCAAGGGATGAAAATAAGTTATTGCTCTTGCATCTTTTGTCTTGAAATATAATAGAGAATACCCTAGAATGGAATCTTGCTCCATAATTTCAGTCTTTACCTATTTATTCCTCAACTTTTTCTTCCGTTAATTACTAGAAATTCTATAAAATAGAGTATTTACTCGCCTATAATCCTCTGCAAAAAACGTTCAAATAAATTATAAGTATTCTGTGTCAACATGAAATGTTTGAATGAAATTGATTCAAAAACGAAATAATAGAAGGAATTGGAAAGCTGGAAAAATCACGGCGTCATTATTATATTTCCCGGAAAAATAATTGCAATTAACGTGTTTTAATGATTGAGTAGAAACAAATAATCGGGATAACGATCGGAAAAATGAGAGAGTGAAGCATCAAACGGGTCCATCAGTAGCAGAAACAATTAACCTGCTTTTGAGTTTCACTGATTGCAGCAGAATTCCTTCATCCGTTTGAATATTACCAAAATATTTAATTGGACAACATGATAACCATAACAGGTGAATATTCTGTTTTGTGGTTAAACCACACACAGGATGATTTTTCGTGTTGTTGAAGTTGAAGAGGGTGATGATCACACAGCCAGTGATGCTCGGAAAAATAATTGCAAGCCTATTCTTCTAATGAGCAGGAAAATGGAACAGTTTTCGCGGTATTAACCCCGTTTCAGTAGTATTGGTAAAAAATCTCACGTAATTACACAAAGAAAGACAACCATCACAGTATTTCGATTTAATTCCTACCAAATACCGTTTAATAAATATTCAAGTTCATGCAGTTAGAGAGGAATTGAAATTTTATGGAGAGTTTAGCAGTAATTTTTGAGAAAAATTTCATTGAATTCGATTAAAGGGGGGAAATCGTGGAATTTTAGATGTTAACGATACCCCTGAGTTACAAATAATTTCACTCAGGTTATTCTCAAGTTTCAGGAAATGTTCTCAAGAAATATTCAAGTCCTACAATTTGGTATGGAATTCACCATTCGAGTTAACAGACCTACGAAATTTTTATAAATTGAACAATTTAGATAGTAATTTTGAATAATTGATAAATTGTTGGGAAAATTAATAAATATTTATATACCTTTATCTCCACGTATCTCCAAAAAATTTGACACTCAAATCTACTAAAAATTTATCAATAAAGTCTCTCATTCCCGCTGAAAACTCATTAATTTCCTTGAATTGTACCTAAACCTGAAATTTCATGACGATTTTCTCCTTTAATCGGATTCAATGTCACATTTATGAGAATTACTACCATATTTTCCATAACATTTCGAACAATTTCCTACAGTGTAAGTAAAGTCTTCAAAAAGCTTTGTTTTTCTCAGCGTATTTCCCCTAAAAAATCCTGATCTCAGACGTTTTCATTTCTTTCTTCACCTCCATGTCGTGGGATCCACTGCCATCAAGTGTCGAAAAATCCTCCTTTTTTCAGTGGCACATTGATCTTCACGTATTCCCAACAAATTTGACACCCCGAATCTACTCAAAATATGTCAATAAAGTCTCTCATTCCCTCTGAAAACTCATTAATTTCCTTGAATTGTACCTAAACCTGAAATTTCATGACGATTTTCTCCTTAAATCTGATTCAATGTCACATTTATGAGAAAGACTACCATATTTTCCATAACATTTCGAACAATTTCTTACAGTGCAAGTAAAGTCCTCAAAAAACTTTGTTTTTCTCACTGTATTTCCCCTAAAAAATCCTGATCTCAGACGTTTTCATTTCTTTCTTCACCTCCATGTCGTGGGATCCACTGCCATCAAGTGTCGAAAAATCCTCCTTTTTTCAGTGGCACATTGGTGGGGCACAACGGCGCAGGTGTGCATCCGCGCTCGCCCGGCCGCAGCCGTGTAGTTTCCAGGGGGGCGCTAGGGCTATAGATATATCCAGGGGAGGGAGTCCAATGTGCCTGCGCGAGAGGGCACATTGCCGTTGGGGCGAGGTGAGTTGAACGAGGACAGAGTTCAAGGGTAGATGCCGACTGGGGGGTGGCAGGAGGAAGCGGGGGGTCGGTGGCTGGAAATTGCGAGGGGGGTGACTGCGGGAGGGACGGAATTGTGGAAGGTGGCGGTGGTGGTGGAGAAGGGGATGGTGCGTCACAAGCTGCAGTGAGCCCAGCAGTGAGGCGAAACGTTGGGCTCCGCGCGGGAGTCTCGTGCGCGCCCGCTTAAACCCCTTGGTGCCGGGCTAAAGCTCGTCAACACGCGACTTAACCCTACATTGGTTTTAGTTATTGTTCACGGTAAAGAGTGGAAAAAGATTTTTTTCAATCCCTGAATTCATTTCCAGGGGTTGAAGAATCATTTACTTTCTTTAATTAATCGGGATTTTTCACTGTTCGGTAATTAGTGGGGATGGCTCAGCCACTGGCGAACCATCTTTTTACGGGTGATTTGGGTGACCAGTGGAGAAAATAAATATTAATGAATTTTAATGAAATTTTTGCAATTGGAAAATGTTCGTCTTGTGGAGATTTTTGTGTTCTTTTTTATCAGTGAAAAACACTATTGCTACGTTGGCTCTCATCAATCCTGGGATTAATGCTGACTGTTTGAAGAATTTTGCTTATTTAGTCAATCAATTAGTAGAGGAAATGACAAATAATTAAATTTATCGTAACATTTTTGCAGTTGGAAAAGATTTGTTTTATGGGGATTTTTATTTGTGTTTTTTAATCAGCAAAAAAACACTTTCCAATAATCCCTCCTAAAAGTAAATAAATTTTTCCTGCAATTTTTGCATTTGTTTTATTTTTTTATCAGCGCAAAACAATATTTTTCTGTAATCTCTCATCAAACATTGGATTAATTAACG
Source organism: Diachasma alloeum (assembly GCF_001412515.2). Taxonomy (NCBI): domain Eukaryota; kingdom Metazoa; phylum Arthropoda; class Insecta; order Hymenoptera; family Braconidae; genus Diachasma; species Diachasma alloeum. The sequence goes on along the minus strand of NW_021680455.1, from coordinate 278,582 downwards.
ACTTTTTTTTTCACTGCTCGGTAATTAGTGGGGATCGATCATCCACTAATGAACCATTTTTTTACTGGTGATTTGGGTGACAAGTGGAGAAGATAAAAAATAATAAATTCTACTGAAATTTTTGCAACTATAAAATATTCGTCTTGTGGAGATTTTTGTATTCTTTTTTTTTATCCGTGAAAAACACTATTTCTACCTAATCTCTTATCAATTTTTCGATTAATTCTGATTGTTTTGAGAATTTGGTAATTTAATTAATTAATTAATAGAGGAAATGACGACTAATTAAATTCTTCCTGACATTTTTGCATTTGATTTATTTTTTTCATTACTCTCGCATCAATCCTTAGGTTAATTCCAAATATTTGAAGAATTTTCCTTTGATTTAATTAACTACTTAGTTTTTATTTGGGTGACCAGTAGGAAAATGAAAAATAAATCAATTTGTTCTAGTATTTTTGCAATTGGAAAATGTGAATTTTATGGAGATTTTAATTTTCATTTGTATTTTTTAAAAAGCAAAGCAAAACACTTTCCAAATATCTCTCCTAAATTCCTAGATAAATTCCAACTGTTCAACAAATTTTTCTCCTTGTAATTAATTAATTTGACACGTATATTGGGGTCATGGGGATTCTTATTTTCATTTTTACTTTTTCATCATTCGTTCATGCGATTGAACACATTGGGATACTCGGGTATCGGTCAAGGGACTGTACGTGATCGGGATGTGATACTTGTTTGTGGATTCACTGTTCATAATAGTCGGGGGGAGGAGGAAGATTGTTGCGTCGCCTGGGCGGCCCAGTGTACACGAGAACTGGATAAATGGTCGCAGGTGGAATTTCCGGGGGGTCAGTGGGTGGCTGCGGAGAGCTGCGGATGCGGCCGGTGCGTCTGACTCAGTAGGGAGGTGATCCCCTGCGGTGGCAATGCGGCGTTTCAACCCTAGGCTCGAGTTGTTTTTTTTTTCAAAAAAAAAAAATTATGTCGCTTTGAGTTATTCCTGGGCGTTAAGTAGGGAAAGCGCGATGTTGTCAGACACGTCGCAGCGGGCGGTCTTTTTTTCACTGGCACTGGGGTTTTACGAGGTCTTGCAGTCTCTTTGAGACCGAACGTCAAGAGAATTCGATTTTCGTAAGGAAAAGGCTTTGATCGTTAATAACTCAACAACCGCAAAGTGGAATTTTACCATTTTTTTTTATTTTTAAGAATTTTGTACATACGATAAAGTGAGATTTGACGCACTGAAATCGCATCGTTCGATGAGAAGATATTAACCATTGAAATCATTAATTTTTTAATGTGATGAGGTTTTTCTTTTTCAGTTGATTTAAAAATTTTCTTCAATTTGTTTGGTAATAAATTGAGAAATGCAAAGTAAAATTACACTTTTTTCTATTTTCAAGGAATTTTTTCAAGCTTTGAAATGAGATTTGACTCACCAAAATCGCATCATTTGATGAGGAGATATTAACGATTGAAATCATGAATTTTTTAATATGATGGAGCTTTTCTCCCAGTTGATTTCAAATTTTTTTCCATTCAATCGTTAATAACTTAAGAAACGGAGAGTGGAATTTTACGATTTTTATTCATTTTCAAGGAATTTTTTTCAAGCTTCAAAATAAGATTTGACTCACCAAAATCGCATCATTTGATCAAGACTACCAAATAACAAAAATCAATAATTTTCTGATCACACAGTGTTTTTCTTCTGCAATTGATTCAAAATTTTCCCCGTAAAAGTTAACAAAGTTGCAGTGAGGGATCTATAAAGCTCTCCAAACAATTCCGGGTTATAATACTGATACTAAAGTTTTATTGGCTCCTTGCTGCAGTAAAAACTGATTGCTCGCGTGAGACAATGAGCCTGTTCATTAACGTTCGGAGTTAATCCACCCACTTCTTCCTATTCTTCTAATTAATAGATTTTTTACTGTTTAAGAATTGTCCAGTATTTCTTACAGCTAACAAATAGAAAATTGGGTGGAAAGTTCACGAGGTTTTGAGAGTGGAAATAGAATTGCTAGGGGGAGGCACTGGGTGGGAGGGTAAAAATCAAGTGGCAGGTTAGACATGTACATGACCGAGATAGCTCGGGAAAATAGCATTCTTGGGGGTGTTATATGAACGCGATATTTCATGGGAATCTCTGAAGTCGGAAATTCTCATACTCGGTTGCGATCGTAAATGCTATTGTATCGCGAATGGGGGACGATAATTTATTTTTTCTGACGTCAGGTGCAGTAAAATGAAATGAAACGGAAGTTGAAAACATTGGTAAATAAATAATCGAATTATCTTCTTTGTAATTCCTCCATTTCGCGAGTCTTTTAATAAATGTGAGGGAAAATCATCCAATTATTCAATCATATTGTGATTTATTCAATCATCATTTATGAATAAAACATTTGGAGAAGAGTTTTTAACGGGAAAAATAAACATTTCTAAAAAATGACGCGATTAAAAATAATAATCATTAGTTAATTGTACATAAACCCGTGAGTCTCTGAATTATTTTTTTACGTTAAATATTCGAATTATTTTCTTTATACTTCTGTCATTTCTCGACTCTTTTAATCAATATGAGGGAAAATCATCCAATTATTCAATCATATTCAGATTTATTCGGTTATTATTTATGAATAAAATAATTGGAGAACAGTTGAAGTGACAGTAGTGGTCACGCGGGTAGCGTACGGCTCCGGCGGTCATCCAAGCTAAGCAGCGTTTAGTCTGCCCAGTACTTGGATGGGTGTCCGCTTAGCCCTACCTCTCCGCGTGCGACTACTGGCGCTAGGCACGAATGTAGAGACCTGCTGTGCCCATCGAGTCAGTGTGACCGGTGGCCACAATAGAGTCACTGCAATATCAGCCGGCTGCACAACTGAGGTTTTCCATGGTTTCCCATCAAGCAGTCCTTGTCCGAATGGGTGCAGTTGGGGAAAAGTAAGTCGGCCATGGTAACGCAGATAAAAAGGGATGGGAACAAAATGTAAAGACCCGAGAGGGTATACATATGGATGAATAAAAATAAAAAATAATTGGATAACAGTTTTTAACGGAAAAAACCCACGCCACCCCTGAAAACTGATGCGATTAAAAATAATAATCACTAGTCAACTGTACACAAATCCGCGAGGCTGTGGATAATTTATTTTCCTGATGTCAGGGACAATAATATAAAATGGAACGGGTCTTTAAAATATTCGGAGATAAATAATCGAATTATTTTCTCTGTAATTCTATCATTTCCCAACTCTTTCAATGAATATCGCGGAAAATAATCCAATTGTTCAATTATATTATGATTTATTCAATTTTTATTTACGACTGAAAAATTAAGAGAGTTTTTTAACCAAAAAAAAATTAAAAAAGCAAAATTATTCAAAGGCCACTGGTCACCCCTAAAAACCTGAAGTTTCGAACTCGACTCCACAGGTCAGCGTGCCCCGACGGAGTATCCACTAGGCTAGAAGAAAGTGTCTCTCACCGCGATTTAAAAAAAATAATCACAAGTGAACTGTACACAAACCCGTGAGGCTCTCAACTATGAGATAAAAAAAACACCAACCCCTGTGTCTGTATTATTCTCTCTGTGTGTGTGTGTGTGTGTGTGTGTGTGTGTGTGTGAAACGTGCAACTCATGAAATATTGTTTGCAGTGTAAAAATGCGTTCACGTCGTCGGCATATCAAGTGACTCCATTGGTGTTTCCACAGCAGTGCGTACATTTTTTATCCGTAACCCAGTGTCACCCAGGTGCTCACACCTACACACGGATACACCATTGTCCGCCTTTTTTATGTTTAACGGGAATTGTCAGAGGAAATGACGTGACGTACACGCTGAGGGTAAACAAACTGTTGAACGAGTGTTGAGAATGTTTTTTCCTTTTCTGAAAAATGGGAGTTCGTTGCGTGCCAGGGATTTTCATCGTGATTTATCCCTGAATTTTTGTCATTGTGGGGGCATTTTCACAAAATGTGTAGGATAACAAGCAAAATGTTGCAATTATTCAATTGATTTTAATTATTCAATTCATGACGGTTGGAAACATTTTGACAATTGTTGAAAAAATTTTTTTTACTCTCTGGCAATGGAAAAGGCGAAAGAAACGACGACTTTTCCCATGTCATGTTATTTGTCCTGAAATTGTAAAATTTATCCAGAATTTCATCGAAAAGTTTCCTCATTTGAGTCATTTTTTTTGCTTGACGAAACGTAAAATTTCCTCTAAGCGCAGTATTTTCTTTTAAATTAGATTTCAGACCGCAATTATAGTGTTAAAACAATTGCAATGTTAAGGACAGTAGAAAAAAAGCATAAAATTTCATATTTCACTGGAAATTCAATGACATTCAAAATTTTTAAGCAGAAGAAGGAAGAGAATTCAACAACTTCCTTGAATTTTCCGGATTTCTATCAACTTTTATGGAATAATTGAACTGCAATGAATAGTTACCATTAATTTTTCCAGTGGAACCAGAAAATTACAATATTTACCGCAATTTGCGATAAATTTTGTAATTTGCTGGTCAATTTTTCTTTAACTGTTCTCTGGGTGTATGGACTAGATAGTTAAAAATTGTTTACTGAAATTACTTTTACATTCTCTGGAATTTTTATTCCACGATCACTTCACCTCAATTTCAGGGAATTTGAGCATTCAAAATTCAAAACTTGACAAAGAAATAAATGGAAACTGTGGAGTTCAATTAAATACTTCAATGAAAATCACTGGAAACCAGCAAAATTCAAGTAACTGTATTACAGAATTTTCAATTAATAGAAAATGACGCTGATTTTCAGGAACCTGTTACCAATTATTGCTGATACTGGACGCTGAAATTTGATGATAAACTCAGAATTTTACACGAATCCCTAACAATTGAAGATAAATTCCTGAAAATCATAATCTCCTCAAAAATGAAAATTCTAACAACAATAATTTCAATAATTCCACAACAATAACGAATATTTTCAAAGAAATAATTTTCCCCCTGTGAATTCCACCCAACGAAGGCATTCTAATCTCCCTAAGTAATCAATTAACCACCACGTGTAACACCAATGGACATCGCCTCCCCCCAAATAAATCCCTCGACCCAGCCAACCGCCAAATGACGGTTTCATCTGGCCACTCAACTAGTATTTCCCCATGTTTTCATTTCAATCTTTTTTTCAACGAGCCTGTGCCCAGAGTCGCCCAGAAGTGCCTGAGATTTCTTGGCATTGAGCCCCAGCACGCCCTCGTTACAAGCTCCAAAGCACTTGATAACACAGGAGACAGTCACCATCGGCCGCCTAGACACATCTCCGAAATTCATCCCACTCTCCTCGGAAAAAAACATACGGCCGTCACTATCCGCCGGTCTCAGCTTGAAACAAACCATTTCGAGTCGTATTCCCTCTGTTTATTCTTCACTCTGCATCTCAGTCGAGTTAATGCTCTCTCGGGTCTGAAAAATAATTGAATTTCTCATGCAGAGGGTTCTTATTTCCCTCATTTTTCTCCTCTTCCCCTTCGCAAAACTGAAATGTCATTTTTTCTTCTCTCAAACTTTCATAAAAACTCATTAGCAGTAAGTGTACCAGATTTATTCAACATTTTTTTTTCAAATACGAGAGGGAGGAGAAGTTAATTCTTGTTTGAGGTAATAATCCTCGTGCACGGTTGGAGGAACATTGGCTGAGTTATTTTTTTTTGCCCCTGGAATGGGAGTTTTTTTGTGGAAAAATTGTACTGAATTTTTTGGGATAATGTCGTTCGTATTCACGAGTCCATAAAAACAAACAGAGACATAATGGCGGGTAAGTGGAGGGAGGAATGGAGGACGTGCAGTACGTTCGATATTGCGGGTGATGTCCGCATTGCGTTTTTTTAAAACTTTGAGTCGTATTTAACTTTGTGGAAAAATTAGGGTGGTGATATTTGACGGGCGGGGGCGGGGGAGACGTTCGGAAAGGTTTGAACGGTAGATTTTTAATGAGATGGAACGACCGGGGTTTGGATTAGCCCGAGGGCTGTATTAATACTTACTTACTTCCCCCTCCCTCTATGCGGAGTAAACCATCGTACCACGGTACACAGGGCGACTCGGTGAATCCACCGCTCTTCAGTTCTTACCGCTCTTCCATTTACATGTTTCGTGTTTCTTTCAGTTCTTCGCAATTTGTTTGAAGTTTTTTTTTCGTTATTTTCGTCGGGTCGTTCCAGGGGAAGTGACTATTCAGGAGTTTTATGGGGGGAGGGGCAGGGACAGGCGGGAGGAAATGTAGAAATGCTGGAGAATTAATGGATAAATTTGCGGAAGTAAATTTTTATGGATTTTCTTGCGTGAAAGGACATTTTCTCTTGAATTAACAGAGAATATTATAAGTTTTGGGGTGATACTGCTTGAGATACAGGTGGAAAACTATTTCATTTCTTTTTTTTGGGATTTTTTTTCATTTTTGAAGCGTAAAGGGGTTTTATTTTAATTAAGCACGAGTTTTCCGTATCTTTGCAATACCAAATTTCGTGATAACGAAGATTTTCAGAAATTCTTAGTAAAAGCTACCTAAAATGCGAGGATTATCGTTCGTGTTTGTTCTTTCAGTTCTTCGCAATCTGTTTGAAGTTTTTTTTACGTTATTTTCGTCGGGTCGTTCCAGGGGAAGTCACTATTCAGGAGTTTTATGGAGAGAGGTGCAGAGAGAGATGCGAGGGAATGTAGAAATGTTTGAGAATTAGTGGATAAATTTCGTGTCTTTGCAATAAAAAATTTTTGCAATAACGAAAATTTTCGCAAATTCGTAGCAAAAATTACCCAAAAGTCAAGGCGAGTTTCTTCTTTCAGTTCTTCGCCATTTGTTTGAAATTTCTTTTCGTTATTTTCGCCGGGTAATTCCCGGGGAAGTGACATTTAAGGAGATTTTATGAGGAGAAGTGCAGGGAAAGGCGAGAGAGAATATGGAGATGTCGGCGAATTAGAGAATAAATTTGCGGAAAGAAATTTTTATGGATTTTCTTCCGTGAGAGGACATTTTCTTCTAAATTAAAAAAGTCAGGTTTTATTGTACCCATTCTTGAGATATTAGAAAACTTCGTTTAATAAATTTTGTTTTCTGTTCGAAACTAAAGGCGAAAATGGGCGTTCTTTTATTAATTGAGTACGAGATTTTCTTGGTGTCGCAATCATAAATTTTTTGCATTGCAAAAATTTTCAGAAATTTCTCACGAAAATCACTCAAAATCCAAGGTTCATCACCTTTCAGTTTTTATTTCTCTTTCATTAACATTCCTACCTCTTTCTTCACTTCTTCGCAACTTGTTTGAAGTTGTTTCCCTTTAGTTTCGTCGGGCAATTCGAGGAAAATTGACACTTAATGAGTTTTCACGGGGAAAATTACAAAGAAAAACTCGAAAGAATGAGGAAATGCTGAAGACTTGATGAATAAAATTGTCAAAAAGAAATTTCACGCATTTTCTCGCATGGAAAGTGGAGAAATTTTGTCCTCAATTTAAAAGAGGACGACAAGTTTCGCTTTGTTCGACGATTTTTTCCCAATTTTCAACAAAAGTTAAAAAATTCCACACGACGTGATGAAAAAAAATTATTCTCAATCCAATAAAACATTAATATAATAACCTCTGCATGATCCACCTAATTGAAGAACGCCCCTCCTAAACAAATACCAATTTCTCAAAATTTGGGAATTGACGGGAAAAAATATTTAGTTATCCATTTCGCTATTTAAGAATTTTCCGTATGCCCTCAGCGCTGTTGCCACCCCTGATCTCTCCCGCGCCCGTGATACCATTTACCCAGATACATCAGTGTAACCCCGGAGGGTTCATCCCGCCATTGACATCGGGCAAACGTGTGTCGTGTGATTATCGATAACACTGGCACGCATTTGTCCCCCGATGTTTACCCCAGATTCTCATCCAGGAAGTGTTTGCCGTCGAGAGTTTCTGCTGTGAAGTCTGTAAAACAAGTGAGGAAGAGATGAAACTGTAGAGTTGTGGGTGGACGGGTGTGGGGGGGAATGAGAAATGGGTGATGACACCCGAAACAAGAGGGAAAAAGTTTAGATGGTACGTGAAGAACAGAGGATAAAGTAACGTGTGAGTAAAAAAAATCTAGTGAGAATCCCACGAGCCGAGTGAATTCCGTGGTACAGAGTGTGTTGGTGTGTCGGGGGGTGAGAAGTGCAAGGAAAGAAAGTAGTGGATGGAGTTTAAAGGGTACAAAGTGCATGTGAAGTGAGAGGTGAGAAAGCGGAGCCACTGAAGACAGGTCAGATAGATTAGATGGTGGAGGTGCTTGATTGGCGGCCTTGGGAGCCTACGGGGCCGTGCAGGGCACCTCGCACCACCCCACGTAGTCTCCCGGGTTATCGGCAGCTCTTGCCGGATATCGTTGGTTGGGCCTCAGTGGGTCCTGTTGGATTTGGCTGGGGGCCCCAGACGGTGGCTCCCTCGGTAAAGAGCGAGACTGGCGAGCGCCATGTGGCAAAGCGGGGGCATGGGCGCCCATGCGGCCAACAATCCGTGGATGAAGTTGATGGGCATTGTTCACAAGGAGAGGAGACATCACGATTCGGGGGGCGCTGGGGGCAGTGGACAGGCCGCTGGTGGCGCAAACGAACGGGGACTCAATCAGTAAGTTTTGACGTTTGTTATGTTTATGGCACGGAACAAATATACCTGAATTGGGGGGTGGGCGTTTCAATTCGAAGATGATTCTTTTGTATCAGGCTGCGTTGTATCAGCAAAGTTGGAGAAATCTACTCGGTCAATCTTGGATGTTTTTAAGCTATCAGTTACATGGAAAGCGAGATGCTGTATATCCATCAACTCTCCGGACCTGTAGGTCATTTTTAGCCAACTTTATTGACGATTAGAGAACATAACGAAACGTCCTATTTTGCCCGACTCTCCCCTAATTATTTGGGGTCGTCGTGAGGATTTGAGACTTTTTCTGGGGATTTTTTCACCTTTCTGGAAGTTTCCAGCATCTTCTGAGAAATAATGAATTGTTGGGGAGTTTTTAGAGAATAAAAAAATTGAATATTCTGGAACTTTCAGGAAATTTCTGAAACTTATTGAAAAAATAGAGAATATTTCCTAAAAGTAATGGACAGAAATCCTTGAATTTTCCAAAGAATTCTAGAATTTGTTGGGGAATTCCAGAGAATGCTTGAGGTTTGTGAGAAATTTGAGAAAATTCCCGATTTTTTTTGTTAATTTGTGAAAATTTCAAATTATTTAAAATTATTGAAAATTCTCGAATTATTAAAAAAAAATCTGTTTTTTATCGTCAACTCCATAAAATAATTTTTAGATGTCGGAAATTGCCTGCAAAGTCGGACTACACGGAAAATTTTTAGTGGCGCAATTTTCACGCTTGAAATAATTATTGTGTGGCACCAGAAAAACACCTGGACGACTCCAAAAAAAATTACCAAGCTGCACAATAATGTTCGCGTAATTCTCATACAATAATGCTGTATAAAATTCTGTAATAATGTTTCTGTAATTATTGTGTGGCAACAGAAAAAAAACCTGGGCAGCACGAGAAAAATTAACATTCTACACAATAATTTTTCCAAGCGTGTAGAGTGCATTATGTTTATAACGCTTAACACATTAATTTTTCTAGAAAAAAATCTCCTTATAGCAATTCCGAAGTCGTCTATTTCTGAAAAAACGAAGCCACTTCATGTACTGAAACGCCCCCCGCTATCCCCTCGCAATCAATAGATTTCTGCATACGTAAAACCCATTGTCCCCACTCGGAAAAGTATTTTTTCCAGGAGGAAATGGGTCGCCAACCGAAGGAATTGGGAATATTCCGGTGGTGTAATTACATCCCCATTCTTTTGACTTCTTCCACGAGACCCAGCGCGAAAAAAAACGAATGAAGTGCACTCTCTGCTATCGTCTTTCATCGCGAAATTACATTGTAAAAATGATGGGAAGTAATTGTTGGAGCGATAATGGTCCGCATATTTATATCACTATTGTCCTTTTAATTGGAAATTTCCGTGGGAACAGAGTGTTGGGAATTGCGGAACTTATTACCAGGAACGCAGGTATTGGACTTTCGGGGTAGTTTAAGTCGACCGCAGGGAAATTATTGGTGCAATAGTCTGACCGGTGAATCTTATATATGGATTGTCCCTGATACAGGCAGTACTTGCCAGTGGAAGTAGCCTGGACTCTGTCCAATACTGCGGCCTGTGGTCTGCGTCATGATTTATCTATTTAATTACAAACTTGCCCCGTCATTATCACAACAATTAATCCAGCTGTTAATTAATCATTATCAATTAACTCTAGGTTTAAAATCCTAAAGTATTTTTTCCAATAAGAAATAGTTCGCCAACCGGAGGAATTGAAAATATTCCGGTGGCGTAATTACATTCCCATTCTTTTGACTTCTTCCACGAGACCCAGCGCGAAAAAAAACGGATGAAGTGCACTCTTTACTGTCGTCTTTCATCGCGAAATTACATTGTAACAACGATGGGAAGAAATTGTTGGGGCGATAATGGTCCGCATTTTTATATCACTGTAGTTTTAATTGGAAATTCCCGTGGGAGCAGTGCTCTCACGGGAATCATAAATTTTAAATAAAGTTAAATTTTGAAGAACTCAGTGGTTAATGGTACTCGACAATTTTTAATTATTAAATTAATCACTAATGAAATTTTCCGAATAACAAATTCGGAATTATTTCATCAATAAATAATTGAGGTCGCAGGATTGCCGATTATTCGACTAATTGAAAATCCCTTTTAATAAATTTAGAAATATTTGACTAATACTCAATTTGCAATCCCATATTTGCAATTATTCAATTCACAGTCAATTTAAAAAAAATATCAGTTATAAAATTTTTTAAAATTATTATTAAATTATGATTTAAAAAATTGAATTATCAATTATTTTAAATATTACTCAAACTAATGATTGATACAACTCCCTATGGCGGAACTTATCATCAGGACCGCAGGTTTTGGACTTTCGGAGTAGTTTAAGTCGACCGCAGGGAAATTAATGGTGCAATAGTCCGACCGGTGAACCTCATATATGGATTGCCCCTGATACAGGCAGGTCTTGCCAGTTGAAATAGCCTGGACTCTGTCCAATACTGCGGCCTGTGGTCTGCGTCATGATTTATCTATTTAATTACAAAGTTGCCCCGTCATTATCACAACAATTAATCCAGCTGTTAATTAATCATTATCAATTAACTCTAGGTTTAAAATCCTAAAGTATTTTTTCCAATAAGAAATAGTTCGCCAACCGGAGGAATTGAAAATATTCCGGTGGCGTAATTACATTCCCATTCTTTTGACTTCTTCCACGAGACCCAGCGCGAAAAAAAACGGATGAAGTGCACTCTTTGCTGTCGTCTTTCATCGCGAAATTACATTGTAACAACGATGGGAAGAAATTGTTGGGGCGATAATGGTCCGCATTTTTATATCACTGTAGTTTTAATTGGAAATTCCCGTGGGAGCAGTGCTCTCACGGGAATCATAAATTTTAAATAAAGTTAAATTTTGAAGAACTCAGTGGTTAATGGTACTCGACAATTTTTAATTATTAAATTAATCACTAATGAAATTTTCCGAATAACAAATTCGGAATTATTTCATCAATAAATAATTGAGGTCGCAGGATTGCCGATTAGTCGACTAATTGAAAATCCCTTTTAATAAATTTAGAAATATTTGGCTAATACTCAATTTGCAATCCCATATTTGCAATTATTCAATTCACAGTCAATTTAAAAAAAATATCAGTTATAAAATTTTTTAAAATTATTATTAAATTATGATTTAAAAAATTGAATTATCAATTATTTTAAATATTACTCAAACTAATGATTGATACAACTCCTTATGGCGGAACTTATCATCGGGACCGCAGGTTTTGGACTTTCGGAGTAGTTTAAGTCGACCGCAGGGAAATTAATGGTGCAATAGTCCGACCGGTGAATCTTATATATGGATTGCCCCTGATACAGGCAGGTCTTGCCAGTTGAAATAGCCTGGACTCTGTCCAATACTGCGGCCTGTGGTCTGCATCATGATTCGTCTGTTTAATTGCAAATTTACCGCGTCATTACAATTTCAATCCGCGTCATTACGTCATTACAATTAATTAATCCAGCTATTAATGCATCATTATCAATTAATTCTCGGTTCAAAATCGCAATGGGAAGCGGATGAAATTAAACCGAATTTTGTCTTGTGAAAATGAAAATCATTTTTGAAATGCGCCAAGTCGCTCAATCCCCGCGCTCCATTAATTTCCATAAAGCGATTCAATATTTCACTGCTCTCACATTCCATCTGATAAACCTGACAACCGCACCGAAATAACTGACCCTATCTACGAATCATTGATCCATTCGCGTCGTTTTTTATTCAACTTGTCCATCAAACGTGGAATATGGGAGGAGAGATTTCACCGGGAATGGAATAAATTCCGCATAACGATTTTCCTGTCGCGTGTGATTTTTAATTGAAATGTTTTAATTTTTATGTCGCGATGATTCATACAAATAACCTGTTTATGCTAATTATCGATCTAATTAATTATTTGTTTATTTCTATTATTTCTTTAATTCATTATAGATAATAATATCATTAGAAAATTCATCCATGCGTTTTTAAAATTGTATCAATCGCAAAAAAATTGCTTTCAAATTTTTTTTGTCTACTATTTTTCGAAATATTGATTAAATTCCAATTACTTTAATTAAACGATGGGAATCATCCACTTTCAAAATTTTATCACGTAATTAATTCAGACTTCGTAAGTTTCTTCGGAAAATTTTTCAAGTATAATAATCTCTAGTTTGAGAATATAGTTTAAGTCCAGTCAATGCTTTAACCAAAAAATAATAATGAGCAAGAAAATTTCTCCTTAAAAAACAAAATAATTCCCACCTTTCCATGAAATAGACAGAATCCCCTCGAAGCTCGCGAGTACTCCAGCATCCGACATGCCGTTAGAAGACGTCTCCTCTCCCGGAGAGACGTCCCCTGCAAATATAAATACCCTCCATAAAAACATAAACTCCCTTATGCCGGCAAAACCATCGGATGAGTCACGGCGCGCGGTACGATTTTCCATGTACTTCGCCGTCATAAAAAAACACCAGGAATTACGTATGCGTCCCCAGTGGAGGAGCACTATCTCCGAGGAGACGTTCTCCACGACGTTGGCTAGTAATATTTCATCGCCCGGGGCGACTTCTTGTGAATACATTTTTCCCTATTTATTCTCTCCCTTCAACCCAACAACGGCTAACGATAATGCGTTCGAGGGATCCGAGGAATGAAGGCGGTTGCCTACAGTGTGATGTGAGCAATTTAAAGACGGCTCTGCGCCTTGCGTGCCTGCATTCAAAGCCGGGGAAATACGGAGTTCAATCCGAAGACTGCGGTGTCGGGGTGCATTGAAAGATGTGACAGTTGCGACGTGAAACAGACGTGGATCCAATAATAACGATGAATAGGGGCTATAGAATGCACGCATAAACGTGATTTAAGGGCCATGAATTTAATTAGAGTTTCGTTCACAAAGAAAAACCTGAAAGTAAATTACGTTTTGTAATTTCACGGGATTTCAAAGAAAATTCAGGATTCCACGAATTTTTCCCTAAATAAAATTCAATGTCACTGCATCGAACAATTTGGAAGGAACTGAGAGATTTATTTTTGGGTTTATGATTTTAATTTGATTTGATTTTGTTATTATTATTTTTTTTAGTTGTTTTGAATATAATTTGAGGCATTATTTGATGAAAAGAACGAGGATACTTATCATCTTAAGTTTGGATTTCCAGTGAAAACTCGCACGATAAATTGATTTAGTAACAATAATAGTTTGGAATACAATGACGTGGAATAAATGTTTGGTAGAAATTTGAGTTGAATTGAGGTTGATTCACTTGAGTATTTACCGAGAGCGAGCAATTGATTTAAATTTTGGATAGATTTAATTTTTTTTTGATGCGTCCACACTGATGGCTCAACGTGAAGTGTCCTTTTCCCTTTGTGTATGGCTACGACAGCCTTCAGGTTGTAGAACCCGGGTATAAGGGTCTCCTTGCAGGAGCACATTCAAGTTTTCTGTTTGTAGCTGTAGTTTCCATGAACAGAAGGATACACTACAGTTTTTTTCTCGCGCTGGAGGCGATAAATATTCAGATGCAACATTTTGTGTTGATATTTGCTGGAAATTAACAGTTTGGAATATTGCGTAAATACTTTCAAGATAATTAATTCAATATTCTGTTCTACGACGACACAGTAACTATCCATGAAATGTCAATTTTTTTCTAACGTCGTTATTCTCTAATCATTTTATGTATTCTTTATGAAGTAAATATTCATTTATGCACTGCTCTCTCACAAAAAGTGAAATTTCTAGATTTTATTTAAGTAATCGATCACTCGAGTTCTACCTTCTGAGTTGGATATGATTATGAATAATCAGATAGAAATGTGTGCTAATTTATCCATCGCACTGGAAGCTTCAGCCCTCCAGCGAATCAACGCCCGTTACATTCAGAACTCGCATGCACTTCTGGGATGGGTATTCACACCGTAAACTTACTTAACCCGATTTAATTGCCGCGGATTGCCATGTAAACGTACTTGAAGCGTGTCCCTGGCCTTAGAACCGGCCTCGTACGAGCCTGACATGAGTGTACATCTCGCATCGCGGAGTAATCTAGGTGACGGTTTATTGATTCTCAATTATCTCAACGGCTGAGGCTGAAGACTGCGTGAAATGCCTATTTGCATTCCCCCACACGAATGAATTTGAAAGAAAAACAGAGTAAAAAAATTACTTCCGCCATTTTCATGCAGTCTCTTTCATCACATACACGAAGAAAAAAGGTGGCGAAAATTTACCAAACAAGACATGTAATCGTGGAGCAGAATCCACTTTGTTAAAAAATTTTGTCGGGATTTTCCGTGGCAAATTTTGAAAATTTTTATCGTGTTCAAGTTCCACCGAAATTTCAGGAAATCTTTTTATTGAAAAATCAAATATTCCATTGATCTTCCTGTTCAAATGATTTGGAAATAAATAAAATACTTGATTTTTTAGTTCAATCATTCTGCGAAAATTCAGAAAAATAAAGAAGATTCAGGGAAAAATTGAAAATTCATGTCATTTTGTTTCTGAATATCCATGTTCCAGTGAAAATTCAATCGAGTTGTGAAATTTCTATCTCACTCCCACTGAAAACTCATGAATTTCTGTGAATTCTACTTACAACTTGAAATTTCATGACCATTTTTTCCCTAAATCCGACTCAATGTCATTTTCATGAGATTTACTGTAAACACTTTACTTAAAATCTCTAACAGCGCATTTCTGGGCCTTTTTTCCTCTATGTTCGGGCAGAAAATGCGCGAAAATAGTGGATTTTTCTGCGCTGACTTGAGACAATTTATTAAACGTGAGGGAATTTTTACCGAAACTGAAATTAACCATTCATTTCATCAAAAATTATCCCANCGAGACTCAAGCCCTGGTCCCCAGGGATGGCCGAACCTCGGTCCAAGCCTGGGCGCCCAGGCTTGGCAAGCCCAGGCTTGTGCCAGGCTTGGCCCGTTTCTCCAACACTGGCATTTCGTACGTGGGCGAATGCGAATGATTGCTCATTCATAGGATAATTAAATAATTTTCTCTTGCGAGAAAAGGTATTTTTTATTGCACTATAATTTCTTTCCACAATTACCTTTCATATAGTAAAATTTGCCACGATTTTCTAGTACCTTTTACTGAACTTTTCTCTCCGCGTATAAAATCCGGGAAAATGTGATTCAGCAAAAGGAATTGATTGATTGATTTGCATGAAATTACAAGCGAAAATTCCTGAAAGTGTAGTTGTCAAAGTTACCTTGCGCATGAGTGCGGACTAAACTCTGGGTGGTGGGTGGATTCGCGATGTGCTAGTGCTAATTACACTGCGGGTAGAAAATCCCAACACGCGGGGTCACGAAACGAAATAACAGCATCGTGCTGTTCATCCCCCGTCTCACCAACAGTCCAAACACGAAATCACGGGAAGACCGTATTTCCTCCTTGCCGCAATCTCAATTTAATTTTTCAGTCCTGCAGTGCATTGCAATGGAAAGACGGATGTGTCGACGTACCTTCCGGGGCTCATGCTTGAGTCCGCCTCAATACGGAGTAGGGTCGAAGGCCCCTGAGGTATACCATTTGGTCTAATTACGTTCGCCATCATTATTGAACAAAAAAATTGCAAATAGAAATGAAAGTGATTTTTGGACGAAATTTCAGGGAATTTCATCGTTGAAAATTTAACATTTTGTGGAAAATCAATGGAAACAGTAAATTTTTAGAAAGAATTCGCGACAATTCAGGTGAATATATTCTGAAATTTGCACTGAATTTGAACTTCAGTGTAATTTGGTACAGAATATTCATGTTTCCACTGAAAATTCAAGTAAGTTGGGGAATTCTCATCTTCTTACCGCTCAAAAATTCGGAATTTCATTGAACTTTCAGCTGTAATCCCCCGAGGACTCCAAAATTGCTGAAAATTGTTCGATAGTTTCATAGAATGACAACGAGATGGAGAAGTTTTGCAGATTAGAATTCCGCCCGCGCAGAGCGAGAGATTTTATCGTGAAACTTATCCCGATCGTTGACGCAGGAAAACTTGAGATAAATTCTCCACAATTTTGGAGCGCAAGGGGAACTCGGTGGATTATTCCCCCCATCTGAAACATTAAAAGTTTTTCCTGTATTTCTTTGAACTTCATTTATTTTAACACAAAATTTTCATTCAAGATTGCCGTGCGAATAAATGCAGATAACCGAAGAATTATCGAAATAATTTTACCCCCACACCATCGCAAACGTCAACGTTGAGACGCGGGAGTGTATTTTATCGAGTCGTTTATGGAATTGCAATTCCTCGCTAACTCCCGGAATCATTCATCTGGCTCGAAAAGGCCATCCCAAAGTGGGCAATTTCCGAGCCACACCCATCATACCATTTCCTGGCGGGATGCTACGACTCAACTTCATGGATAATGTATTCTTGTAACGTCTTTGTTATTACAGAATCATTTTGCTGCGGTCGGAATATGAAGAATGTTCAAGAAATATTCAATTTTTTTTATTTGGGGGAATTATTTTCTTGAAGATTAGGAATAATTACAGCAAAATTGTAATTGAATCAGGATTTATTATTCGATATAATCAAGGAAAAATATAATCAATTCGGTGAAGAAAGAAATCTATTCTCTTCGGAAAACGATCTTCTTGATGATTGAATATAATTAAAGTACAGTTACAATTTGATCAGAAATTATTTTGTGATATAATTACAAATTATTATAATAATTATAATAATTATGATTATTATTATTCTAATAATCATTATAATCATTATAATAATTATGATTATTATTATTCTAATAATCATTATAAGAATTATTATAATTGAGAAAGAATATAATCAATTTTGTGAAAAAAAATATAGTGAAAATTATTACGTTCTTATTACGCTCAAGAATCTTCAGCCATCAATTTAAAGATCTACGATCTCTCCCCTTGAAATCATAATCCCATAATCGCTTGAGAATAAGGGGCTGCGGAGAGGCCCGTGGGCGTGGAGAGGGCATGAAAATCCAGGTATTAAATTCCAGACTACAACCGGCACTGTAGCACAGTGCCGTTGAAGTTTACGCCATTAAAACAGAGAGCTAACGCGAAAAAGGAGCATCAGGAAATAGCATAGTGTGGGATTGATGTCCCTTTAACGATTAGTTTTTATGAAATAGTCGATTGATAATAGACAGTCTGGAGATTTCCAATAATCCTCACTTCAGATAATGGGGATTTAGAGTCTATTTTTCCTGTGGAGTAGTCTCAGTAGTCGGATGATCTTTACTTTTTTCTCCTTTGAAGAAATTTTTTTTTCGTGGAGAGAAAATTTTAAAAATCGATTTATTTTAACGGAAGTTTTAGTCCTGTCAAATAAAATTTTACTGTTATGTTACACGGAGAGAAATTAGAGGAATTAGAGTGCGAATAAGAAAAATAATCATGATCGACCGTTTATGAAAAATTCTAAGTCTGTTAAGGTTGAAAATTCATTTAAGGATATCCAAGTACTTTATTATTATAATTTTACTATTTAAATTTTATAGGTCTGAATTTGAATCTTGAGAATGAACCATTAGAGAATATTTTAAAAATCTGAAAAAACCTAGAAATTTTACTTCCGGAGGACGATTGATGAAATAATTAAAAAATTGCAATTCTTAAACATTACGAGCATTTTATATCAATAATTTATATCAATAGCGATGGCATTCTATTTTCTCGCATTGAAAATCAATTAATATTATTTATGCTTTGATTTTTCTCCAACCCTTTCCACCGTGCAAAAATTAAAAAAATTCTTTTTTCAATCCACTGTTTATTCCCTCTTTTTGTTCAATTCCCCAAGAGAATAATCGTAACACCGACCGTTAAAAGCACATCGACTATAAAAGCGTAATATTTCTCGAAGGAACTGAAGTATTATCAAAGTTAAATGGACCGCGGAGAATGAATTTTCCGGTGTACACCAATGTATTCAACTTCATGTACACTTAAGAAATGAAGCTATAAATTAAATTGCCAAATTCTCGCGCTCGCCGCTCGGTTGTTGAACAAACGCAGCAGCTCATCGATCACGGGAGGAGTTGCGAGGGTCAATTGGCTGCAGTAACGTTTGACCTTTCGAATTTCCAGGCATGTATATATCACTGATTTTCATTTGTCGAGGGCAGATGTCCAGTTGCCTTCAAGCGCTCAGGATATTGTTCATTCAGTGGATGAATCGAGAAACTCCATCAGCGAAATGTACACTAAATATTCCCATTATCAGTCTGAAAGCAGATAGACTGTTGGAAACTAATTGAAATTTCATGGACAGTTGAGTAGTAATTTTCAAGAGAGCAACACTGGATTCGATTTAAGGCGAAAAAATAATTGAATTTCAGATCATCCGTAAAATTCAATGAAGTTCCACATTTTTATTTATTTATTTATTTTTTAATTCTGCATTTCTTACGTACGAACTTTCACTTAATGGATGAATTCTCCCCGGAATACTTCATTCTCCGATCGATGAAGCATTTTGATATGAATTCCGAATGTATAATGTTCCATCGAAGGAGAACTCAATTTTCAAGAAACGTTATTATAGTAGAGATAAAATAAGAAACTCAAGAGATCCATCCGGAAATTCCACCGCATTATTAATTCATTATTGATCATCCTCAAAGATGGAAGACTGATCAGAAACGAGTTTCCTTCATTCAAAGATACTTTGAAGCACAGGTAGGTTATCATTGGTGCATTTAAAATATATTAGAATTCTCCTTACTCTGCTGTTATTTCGAGGAATTATTTCGCATTGAATGGCCCCAGGTGAGTAAAAGTAGGATTACCCTGGGGTTATCTCCACCCTGAATTGTGAACATCAGATAGGATATATAAGGTGGAAAATAATGTGTAATAATGTTCAATGGATGAAGAACCAACTTCAGTTCATTGTTATCACGTCGATATCTGTTAACGCGAACGATACTATGAAGTATATAGCATATCAGTCGGACAGAAAATTCTCTCCCAATAAATGTTCACTCGATAGTACAGTATAAAATATCAAACAACTCATCTTGATACCGTCTGTGCTGCTGCACTTCTTAATTTCATAGTGAAATAAATCAAGCAGTTTGGTCAATACGATTTCAGTACATAATACATTTGCGAAGTTAATACAATTGACACTTTATCAGCACAAAGATTGAGAAGCGAGAGAGATCGCGTCTCGGCTCGCTACCACTCGTGTCCATTCCATCATATATTATTCCCATCATCCCAGATTATCAACCCAACATTCCATTTCTATTCTATCAGATCGATAAATGAGTTTTCCATCACCATTATTTCGCCGGAGAATCAGAATTTCGCATCTTGCAAGCTATTTTATGCTATTCCATTATCATTGGAAATTGCCTCTGGAAAAATGAAATTGTTCGTCATGTAGGTTATCGGTATCTTTTAATAAGTTTTTCGGAAGGTATCACTTTGTCAAGCATGCAGCTTCAGTGAGAAGACCCAATTCCTTCACCCATTTTCGATTCCCGGCTGGGTGAAGCGGAAATTTTTTCTCTCTAAATTCTAATTCTCTTAGAATTCTTTAATGCCTAAAGGAGGTTAGGCGGTGTATGGGGTGAATTTGAGAGTGAATGTCTGTGGTTCCCGGTAGCTTAGTTGGTAAGAGTGCCCGGCGCGTATCTGGTAGACCCGGGTTCGATTCCCGGCTGGGTGAAGCGGAAATTTTTTCTCTCTAAATTCTAATTCTCTTAGAATTTTTTTTTTTACGAAAAAAAAAAAAACTATCATTATATTTTCCTGAAAAGAATTCTTATTATTTCAAATAATTGATTTTTCAGTTTTATAACTATAACATTTTACTATTATTATTATCATTATTATTCTTATTATTACAGGTGTATATATACACTACTGTATATCGCCACCGTCCTTCTAACGGCAACATTTCCTCAATGAATTAACCCAACATTCGTTGCATCAATCAGTTCACGTCCCTAATTGTCTCCCTGGAAAATCCTAATGTCCTGAACCTTTTAACCTCCACCAAGCAACATTCAACTATCATTTTCTGGTATCTCTCCACCCGAAACCAATTTCCGCAAGTACTTTATGCTTCCCTGGATTAAACGAGAATCTTTCTCGTAGCGAAAAAATTTCCCCGGCATATCCTAACCTCTCTCGTGCTCACAAATACCAACTAGTCCCGCCTGTTTCCCGTCTTATCGCATCTGCAACGTTGATTCTCTTGAGGGCCGGATAGCAAGAAATACACCCACCTGGAAACTTGTTTATAAAAGGAGGCTTCATAAACAGAGCCCCTCTTGCAGCCTTTAACGACTGGCTTTCATTCGTTCCTTCTTGTTTGCAGTAACTGCTAGTGAGACTTCTATCTTGTTTTTTCTTACTAAAGTACACCTCCGGGTTGATTCGACGCAGTTCCATTCGGAATTGCAATATCAATGGCTCCGTGGGACGTAGAGGGAATATGTCGGTCGTATTGTTTGCGTTACTCTTCCCAACGAATCAAAATACGAGCAGCGAAGACCATGCAAGTGTTAAGTTTGGTTTACATCTGTGGTGTCTCGAATGAGGATGTGAAGACACGCATTCAGGACATCATCAAATTCGAAGGGGTAGGGCAAACAGATCAGTTTCTGGATTATTTCAACTTGCATTGAATATTCCATAAATAAAATAAAAATTGTACTGATTACTTAACCTTTCAATAATGTTACTCGTGCATAATCATATGATCGATTATTTTTTCTATTGATCGACATTTGATAAATAAATAAAAATATGACCCGGTCGTCCAGAAATTAGAGGCTTCGGCGGCATTCAACTATTTTTCAATTTAACTATTTTTTGTTTTGTTATTTTCATTCCAAATAATTTTTTTCTGCTAATTAAAACATTTTTGAAGGTATGGAATTCATCGTATCCCCATTTAGGTGATTCTTTAATTTTAGATCCTACCAGAAAACTCGAATTTCTCTTAACCGTACAGCAATTGGCCTGTTTACTCTACCCATTTCATTATTGAGTGTTGATTCAGTGATTTTGGGACGACGGATTTTAATGCCACACCACAGGATTTAAAGCCACAACCTTTAGAATATAATTAATTTCCTTAAAAAAATTATTTGATTCGTAAATTTAAATTAAACAATTTCTTTTCTGGTAATTCCCAACTAGCAATTCGTTTGACCCAACCAAGACCTGTTTGAGAATTTGTTGGTTTGTCTCTCACTGCACCTTGAGACATACATTTTTCTCGCCCGGACATGTCGCTATAGACCACCATTTCTCAATTAAAACTTGTTCTTCAATGAGAATAATCAGAAATCGAGGTGTCCTTAAAAACTTAAAAACTCATAACAACGAAACAATGGGATTCCCCTTAATAAAACCAGCTGGGGGATGTTCAGCAAATTGTTAATTACGTCTTATTGTAGTAGAGCACCTCATTATCTTGAATAAATACCCGGGTCAAGATCTCCTCCTGAGATTACGCCAGCGAAACCCGACAAAATTTCCAGAATAATAAACCTGGAAAGGTGAAAAAGTACGATCTAAAGTTGGAAAAGGACCGGTGGATCCTTCTCCTGGGAAAATTGGCATTATTCATCGGATGGTCTCCTTTATCCTGACATTTTCCACCTAAAGAATTTTCCCACGACTTCCTCGCCTCAGGTGCTTGACAACTTTAGAACAGTGCGTCCCCCCGTCTTCTTCCGCTCTGCGTCTTCTCGAGAAACGGATGTGAGTTTCAAGAAGTTTAAGTGTAAACATAGATCGATGAAAATAAATTGTCAGCAGGAGTCTCCTTATTCCATCATGAGCCATCAGTGAGAGGAAAAAGAGAAATAAACTCCAGCGAGGGGGTTGTAATTTTCACCCAGGAGTGAGAGCTATTTGTAACATGCCTGCTGCACCTGATAAAAGACCCCAGTTCTTTTCAGCAGAAGGCACTATACACCCCAGCTCGTTAGTTTTTTGCAGATCGAAGAGCACGTGCATTCGCATTTAACTGCAGTAACTCACGAAGGGCTGTTATTTTTTCTGAGCAATACAATGTGACAATACAATTATGGGAATCTGGAAGGGCTCACAAGGTGTTTTAAAAGAATGGGAGGTTGAATTATTGATGAATTTGATGAACGAATGATTTTTTTAAGGAATGTTTGGGATTTTATCCATTTCTTTAGATTTTTCTAATGCCAAAATCGCGGGAATGATCTTAAAAATATCTGATTATTTTGTGGACAAGGTTCACTGTAAGTTTTTCAAAAAAATTGCACTGATCCTAGTTTACCACTTCACTACAGAATTTGAGTCTTGAAATTTAAATGTGGGAAAATATTTTAAAAATCGAAAAAAAATGAGGAAGATTGATGAAATAATTTAAAAATTGCAATTTTTGGAAAATGACGAGAATTTTCTATCAATAATTTATAAACAATTAATTTTTCACCATAACAATCATTTGTTCGAAATGGTAAGAAATTTATTCGCATTCAGAATTTTACCAGAAATCGATTTGATGCCTAAAAAATAAGTTTTCTGACAATTTAACCAGTTTGAACTATTCATTTCTCATACACCGTATGTTTAAAAAAATAAAAATCCTGTGCAAAATGTAGTTTGAATGACACTGAATACTGAATGATTTTTTTCCAATTTTTGTCACACAATTTAATTGGCAAATTTGATGATTGAAAAATGTCAAATCTATAGTGTGGTCTGTACCAAATTGTAAAAGAAATTTCATATTAAGAATGAAAAACTCGGACAAAAGGGTCTCAATTTCAGACCCTATTTTTTTAATGTTGAAGGTCGACAAATTATACGAAGCGATCACTAGAATTTCATGTTAGCTCCTTTGATTCCAAAGGGTAAATGCATCATTCTCGCATAAAATACCATGTCAAAGTACACGTTTTAAATCCACAAATAGCATTTTAATTAAAATTCACGAATTCAGATTGAAATCATAAAGCCATGAATTATTACTCTTGTGATCGTGTGAAATTAGGGCACAGCAGTACAACCGCATGGCAAGAAGAAAGCAATACTTTATTTGAAAAAGAATACCAAAGCAGATAAGGTAGCTGTCTCGAGCTGGCATGAGTGAAGATGGTAAATATCTTGGAATGGAAAGAATCGAATAACTCTTCCGTGTCATACTCGAATCAGCAACTACTAGGTATGCCTGCTATTTCATGTATACGAACCGTGCCTCCATTGCAATGCCCTTCGCGTGCCAACAGAAGGAGCTGATAGAGAGTGAGAGAGAGAGAGCCGGCGGAGGATGAGGATCTGAGATATCTTTCGCTGGGGAGGACGACTTGAAGGTGGAGATATGCAACATTGACGAAGCAATCTTCAAACATTGTTGAGTGCAGCATCAAAATCTTTGTGATAATGCCAGTTTCAGCGAAAATTCAAACAAAGAGATGTTAATTATCCGTTAAATTAAATTATACGGGAAAAACTAGTGTCTTGAAGACGTCTTAATTTAAGCCATTAGACATGAAATTGTCTTGTCGACTAACTGTGTGATGACTGAATTATTGAATGTGTTAAAATAAGATGCTTTTTTCATCTAAAAACTTGACGTTTCATAGACGAGACATTTTCATAATGCAAGTCATCAAATTTAAAACATTTTTTCTTTATTAATTCAAGAGTTGAACATTATTCAATCACTACCTTCGTTTGAAATTGAAATGAACGTCGACTAGTAATTTCCAGGAGAGTGAGAATTAGTGCGATTTGGAGGGAAAAATGATGAAATTTCAGATTTCACGGAAAATTCAATGAGTTTACAATTTTTTGAACAGTATTCAGCAATTTACATGTTACCTATTTAAATTTTAAATGAAATCATGAATATTCAGTGTCGAATTATAATTAATTAAGAATTCAAGAATATATTTACCTCAATTCTTCTGATTTCTATTCATTTTTTGAGAATAACTGAACTGAAATTAACATTAAAACGCAAAAATCCCTTGCAATTTCGGTGGAACTAAAATATGACAAATTTCCAAAAAACGTACCGAAAATTCCAGCCAAAAACCTTTAACAGTGTAATCATTCACTAACTCAGTACTACGAGACGTCAAAAGAAAAGAAATATTGTGTCATTCCAAGGTCAGAAGGGCGTAAAAACCTTAAATACTGTTCTCAGGGCAAATACTTGGCATCAGTATTTTTTATCACAAAAAACCTTTTACCTTAATTTTCCATTTCAATCCAACTCTCCTTTTATTCCCTATCCCTTCAACCCCTTCAAACTCTCCGCTGTTTTTAACGCAAGCTAAATCATCAGTGAAAAAAAAATTGATATTTCTCATGCAACATTCTCGACCATTGAAAAAAGGTAGATGAAGTATTTGGAAACACAAATGAGACAGCATAACTTAGAAACGAAAGATCCTTAAGTGAGATACCTAGAACGCCTAGAATAGGCGCCTTCAGGTCTTGATTAGAGACCCGAAAAAGGGCCGTAACTCCAGACACAAGTTTTTCTACTTTGCAGGAAACCTGCCTCAATCAAAAAAAAAAAAATTGCCCTGCATCAAACTCTGGAGTAACACCTCCGAAAGATGACAATTTCCGCTTTCCACATTGATACCGCCTCATCGATGCAAGAAAGTCTTTGAATTCCTGATGAGTTTCGCGAAGCAGTTTTTGAAGTGAGGGGTTTGGAGCCGTGAGCCCTGGAGACTGGAGACAGAGCGAGGGTAATTAAAGTGTTAGAGATGAGACAAGTTGGAGGAGTCCGACTGCTAAAGGTGAAGTTGAATCTGAAGTTGGTGATGAGATGCCGGAGGACACATGACGTTTGGCCATTGTGCCCTCCTTAATTCCCCCTGTGGCAGTATCAAGTTTGAATTAAATGTAAACAGGAAGTACCGACGGGGAATTGATAGTGTTTGGACCCAACTAAACGAGTTAAGGTCCTGAATCAATTAATTTTTGTGGTTCTACAGATTACGAAACGTGTCATCCCAACATCATAAATTCACCAAACATCGACTACTGTTGGCGATAGGCGAGGAACACCCTCGCTCCGAATGCCACTTGTCACATTGAGAAGTGATTTATCGCTTCAAAACCTTTACAAAGTAACACGTGACCTGACTTGGTGTTGGGGATTTCAGCTTTCATAATCATTGCGCTCTTCACTGACAGAAAAAATTAATTTTATGTTACAAGTGAGAGAAGGATACTTTTTTGCTCGCTTCACGCGCAAAGGTGGCTACATTTTTATCACCCGTATCATAAAATATTGTTTGATACGCGGAGAGAAATATTCAATAAAAATTACCAGAAAAAGAGGTAAAAATTACGTTTCGAAACGTAATCTGGGAGCGAAGTAAAATTCAATAAAAAGTGTCAATCGTCACGTAAATTCTACGATCTGTTCCGTAAAAATTACTCATCCGTCCGACGCCTCACGGCTAGCCATGAGTCACCGTGAGGGGGAGATTTTAACAACACGTTCCGTAATTTTTCTTGAATATTTCTCTCCGTGTACATATGAAAAAATTCGATTCCACTCTTTATCTGGACTGTTCCGTCGTTAATTTGCTATTAGCAAACTATTAATGACAAAACCAAGAATGAATCGTTTAATTCAATAGCGAAATGGTAAAACGGTTTAAATCGACTCATCTCCCAGTTGAATTTTTAAGGAATATTTCCGAATCTAAGGGAGATAGCGAAATTTTCATAACTACATTTGTTGTAGCTCTCGATCGGGTCTACAAAAAAGGTTATATTAAAAATATTGCTATCTCCTTTAGATTCCGAGATATTCATTAAAAACTAGTCAATAGTCACAATTGACTTATACCGTTTTACCATTTCGCTACTGAATTCTTTCCAATTTAATAATAAATAACTAATCATTTCATATTAGTCTAAATTTTCCTGAATGAAATAAATCGTCAGCTCGGGAGTGTGGCCTGTTCGGTGCATGGAACACCCTCCCACCCTCTCCCACCCTCATTACTCACGAAATCATTCCATCTAATTTACCCGATAAGAATACCCCTGTTGGATCGACAACGACTTAGTATCACTGTCAGCTCCGGTTTATGCCGAGTTGCCAGGGCCAAGGTGGTGAAAGCTTCTCACCGCACCCAGCTTTTGCCACACAGCTAAACCGGATTTGTCCTAATCCGTAATATCAGCGCTGTATCCACCACTGCACGGCCCCCAAGCATCTTGAAATTTTACTGAGTGTCCCCTCCTCCAGGATTTTTTGTCATTGCAGTGAAAGAAAGAAAGTTGGAAGGGACTTTGGAAGTTTTTTCAGCTGGCAAGTATTTGATTTAATCAGTCTAAAAGGTTTTTCATGTCGGCATTACTCGATCTGTTTTTGTTTCCCTCCACCAAGAAGAGGAATGTTCAATGATCACCGGGTGTGCATGGATTTTTATTCCAACTGTTAAAGTTCACGGGGATGAAAAATGCAGGAACAGCCGTGACTTCTCCACTGGGAGATTCCATCACCCCCGGGACTTAAAGGCTGATTGTCAACACTGTACCGAACAACTTGTCCCACGAGTCTTTTCCCGCCAACAGCTATTACCGGTTATGTGAGAAAAATGGGAGCCAATCAGATAACAATGGCCTTTTCATCCGCAATCGTGAGATTTTATCGGCACCGATGAATTGGAAGTACTCCAATTAGACGTAGCTCACGTGCAAACTAACTTGTTAGCATTTATGACGACGGTTACAGCGTAATGTTCGACGTTTCCAGAATTTCGGGGGCCAGATGTTGCCGCTGTGGACTGCATGGTAGTCACAGTTGTACGAGTTTGACTATGAAAGCTAATTCGCTTTGGAAACACGAGGGATTCAACAGTTTCGATGCACTGGTAGAAGAAATTTATTTTATTGAGACGTTTTTTTTATTGGAGCAAGTATTATAGGGTTAGACACATTTGAAATATATAACATCTTGCAGTGAATATAAATCATTGCGTCTCGAAACGAAGAAGAATTATTTTTGACTAAGATGAATTCCTTGAAACAAGAAAATATTCTCTTGTCAATTTCTAGAATCGTGAAATCTTCTGGTGAATAATTTTGTGCTCACACTGAGAGAAAGAGGTCTTTCAACAGGATGAGATTCTCTTGTTCCGAGAAAATTTTTCGGTGTTGCCATTAGTTTTCCCATAGATTCATATAGTTTCTGTTATATCTAGAATTTAATGGATTGTGAGAATTCACACTTTCCCGATCTGATCACTCATCATCTCCAATTGAGGAATTCTTGTTTCGATTGCACGACGAACACTTTCATTATCAAAGTCCTGATGAAAAAAATTCTAGATATAACGCTAACTACATGAATTTATGGGAAGGACATAATTTCTAGTCTTGGGAACGCTTAAAAATTCTCTCGGGACGAGAGAATTTCATCCCGTTGGGAAACTTCTTCCTCTCAATCTGAGAACTTGATTATTGATCAGCAGATTTCACGATTTTTAAAATTGACAAGAGAATATTTTCTTGTATCAAATAAACCTTCTTTTATATTGCAGGGTTGAACCTCGCGTCATTCGGCCAGATTTCGGTTCAAAAATCAATGATTGTTTTTTGCACATGAAAACCCCAAATGTCTTGAATTTTCAAGATGAATGAGAAATTTAGTGAGCGCTTTCATTTGAAATTGAATTCAACCTCGCAACATCCAAAATTCCGCAGACGCTGTGACTGAAATTTCAAGAAATTTCCAACAGTGCGATGTCTTTTGTATTTTTCCTCTGCTTTAATCTCCTTGCAAGAAGTGCAATGTAAAATTTCAGCCAAAAATTTTCAACACTGTTTAAGGCAATATTTTTTATAGTGCCACCCCGGCCCTCCCCACCTCACATATTAGCATAAAAACACTAAATGTAGGTACGAGGCAAACGTACATCAACATTTACCAAACGTAGTGGCTACAGACGTACGCGCATTCACATGAACATGAATATGAAATATGTAAACCCGATGTAAATGTACATTTGACCAGACTGCATATTCGTCTCATGTTTAATACATGAATATAGCAGTCCCTTCCACTTTTGCTTTTGTACACGTTGTGGATATTTATAAGCTGGAATACAACGGGCCTGGGATCGATGAGCCCAGAGCCGAGGAAAAACCGTACAGCCACGCTACACCGTATACACTGCGTGGACGTACATAACGCAGGTATACGCAGCCATTCAATCTGCATTTGGATACAATGCTTGATGGAAGTCAAATATTCCGGCGAAATGGGTGGCGAATTTTTCAGCCGAATAATTTGAATTAGTGATACGTACAGAAGGGTTGGCTTTTCCGGGGGAGAAAAACAGAAGTCTAACTGCTTGTTCAACATTTCCAGCTGTTGACCTTTTTTGCCGGAGCAGGAAGGGGTGGGTGAGTTGACTTTCCAGGGTTTAATTCATCACTGGGCAGGAAATCCCGGGAATAACTGTGAACAGCCAGCGAATATCGCCGCATAAAGGAGTGCCTCGAATTAAGATATCCTTTCTAAGAAAAACGTGGGCAATATCTTGAAACGAAAATGAGAAGTCGAATGTAGCGGATATCTCGGACGAATGGAGAAAGTAGGGCGCATGGAGAAAATTATTTGGTGAATTTCAACAACTAGTTGGGGAAATTCACGCTGTTGAAATTTTCGTCTGAATTTTCTGTGCCAAATTCCGGAAATTTTTATCGTGTTCAAGTTCCACTGAATTTTCAGGAATTCTTGTCATTGAAAGATGAAATATTCCATTGATTTTCTGTTCAAATGATCTGGAAATCCATAAAATACTTGATTTTTCAGTTCAATTATTCTGTGAAAATTCAAAAAAAGTAAGGAAAGTTCAGGGAGAAATTGAACGTGCATGTCATTTTGTTTATGAATATTCATGTTCCACTGAAAACTCATGTATTTCGGTCAATTTTACTTACAACTTGAAATTTCATAATCATTTTTTCCCTGAATCCGATGAAATCTCTAATGAAATTAATTATAATATTTTCCATGTAATTTCAAAAAATTTCTGACAGTGCACCAAATGACAATATTCTAAGCGCGGAATTATATTGATGAGATGAACAACAGATTAACTGAATTACCGTGTGAACTGACTAAAAATTGATAATATTGTGGGCACGAACTTTTACCAGAGTATCAACAAATATTAAATTCCAGAAATTCACACTCTAAAGTGTGTTCTAGAAGGAATTGAATTCAGTAGCGAAGTGGTAAACCGGTTTAACTCGACTTATCTCCCAATTGAGTTTTTGAGGAATATTTCCGATTCTAACGGAGATAGCAAAAATTTCGTAATGACATTTAATGTAGCTCTCAATGGGCTCTACAAAAAAGGTCATGATAAAAATTTTCCCATCTCCCTTAGATTCCGAGATATTTATTGAAAACTGGTTCATAGTCAAAATTGACTTATACCGTTCTACCACTTCGCTACTGAATTGTAAATATGATTAAAATCGTATTCAGTGAGTATGGGAATTAGAATATGAGCAAATCATTTACTGCAATATGGAAATTTAATAGCTGATGAAGTGGGACATATGATTCCCATCAATTAATGGAAAAAATGAATATTGATTTTGTCGAAAAAAGGGCATCACCACTAGTTGAAAAAAAAATGAACAAGACTATTTCCCCAAAGGATCGCTTGTGTTACTTGAGAAAAGAAATCATTTTTTTCTTATTACTTGGGATCGAAGTTGAGTGTGATAAAATACCAACAAATTTTGGGGTCACTGAAATTTAGGGGACGATAATGTCCCCTCGTAGCCAATATTGGGGATGAGAATGGGGATAAACGTTCAAGTGGGTATGATGGTTATCACCGGAATTTGGAAGCGGAAACGGGACATCAATTAGGGGTGATATAGCGGTTGGACAGGAGCCGACAGGTTTTCGAGTAGAGGAATTCAATTAGGTATCTTTTGCGGTGATTAATCAGCCTTGATCTATCGGACTTCACCGGCGGACTCTTGGTCTTTTATTCAACTTTATTCACTCGAAGAGACGAGGATGTGCGACGGGTAATGACGGAGTAACGTGCCACATGTTGCTGGATACATTCTTTTGACGGGCAACCATCCAACGCGCGCCATTGTTCGGCATTTTTTTCCGCCGATGGCCCTTCATTGTTTCAAGACTCGGGTTGAGGGGCGCTACTCAGGCCCTTGGGTATCGCTGTTTGTGGATGACTTTAATGGAAGTGGCACAGATCTTTTATGTACGATCTGAGGTATCGGTAAAAGGGTAAAAGGGGGTTTTCTACGCAGAGACAAATTTTCGAGAAAAATTCCTGGGGTAAACACTATAAACTAGTCAAAATCCGTAAATTTGTGAAAATTATTGTGCACCCAGAGAAAAATTTACTTTGCAAATGATATAAATCTTGAATTAAACCAAGCGATCGATCACAAAACCAAAAACGAATCTTTTAATTCCTTCCAAATTAACAATAAATGAACAATCATCTCATGTTCGTCATAAATTTTCTTGAGCGAGCTTCTTTGTTAACTCGGAACCTACACTGTTAAAAATTTTTGTCTGAATTTTCTGTGCCAAATTCCGGAAATTTTTATGGTATTCCAATTCCACTGAAATTTCAGGAAATTTTGTCATTAAAAATTCAGAATTTCGTGGAAAAATCAAACAGAGCTGTAAATTTCCGTTCCATTATTCTCTGAAAATGAATAGAAAATCAAAAAATTCTGGTAAATATATTTCTGAATTTTTGGAATAGTGACACTGAATGCGATTTAGGGAGAAAAAATCATGAAATTTCAGGTTTCACTGACAATTCAATGTAATTTGACACTGAATATTCATATTAGATTAGAACTTCAAATAAATTAAGCAATTCTCGTATGTATGCTCCTTAAAATTCTGGAATTTTACTGAATTTTTAGCGAAATCTGAAATTTCATGATTTTTTTTCCTAAATGGCATTCATTGTCCATGAAATTTCATTTTTTTTCTAACAGTGAATTGTGACTCGTTTATATTGCTTAGCACATGAATTTTTCCAGAAAATTTTTCACAGTGTAAGCTCCCGCCGCTCGCGATCTGTGTTGGGTTAAGAAGTTCGAGGGACTGGGGAAGAGGTGTCTTCCGTTTTCGTACTCCTTCATTTCCTATCCCCAAACTCCATAGTGCTTAATGCCCGCTATCGCTTTCAGCTTCAGCCGTAAAGTTCAGAGTTCCCGGCGAACGGTCCTTTCACACGGCTCCCCGTACTCCTCTGCATTTTTTATTACTCAAGTTTTGGGTAGCGTCAAGTTTATTTAAAGGATCGCGCACGGGTGTTGCGAGTTTACTTGAAAAATTTTCGTCCATCGACGGCGCTTGCGGGTCTTCTGCGGATGTTGGAGTAAGTTTCGTTCACGGAAATTTGGGGAGTTGGCGTCAGACGCCTGTTGAGTACTGGATTTTAAGGGCGTGGTGTGCACTGTTAAAAATTGTCGTCTGAATTTTCCGTGCCAAATTTCGGAAATTTTTATCGTGTTCAAGTTGCACTGAAATTTCAGGAAATCTTGTCATTGAAAGATGAAATATTCCATTGACTTTCTGTTCAAATCATCTGGAAATCCATGAAATGCTTGATTTTTCAGTTCAATTATTTTGTGAAAATTTACAAAAATCAGGATGATTCAGGGAAAAATTGAAAATTCATGTCATTTTGTTTCTAAATAGTCATGTTCCACTGAAAATTCAATCAAGTTGTAAAATTTCCATCCAACTCCCACTGAAAACTCTTGAATTTCCGTGAATTCAACTTAAAACTTGAAATTTCATCACTCTCTCATAAAATTCACTATAATATCTTCCATGAAATTTCAAAAAAATTTCTAATAGTGAGAAAATGAGAAGTTGGAGTGTCATTTGCAAATTAAGATTTTGTCCGTTGAAAATTAATTGATTCATTTATTGATTTTTCGTCAAATGGGTCAAATAATTAATGGGTCAAATTTTATTTTTATTGTTTCAATAAATAAAGTCCTAAATAATAATAAATGAAATCATTGTTTATACAGTGGAAAGCTTTTGGTTGAAATTTTCGGTATATTTTAGAAATTTGCGCCTAGTGAGAGCTCCAGTGGAATTTCACAGAATTTCTAATTGAAAAATCACCATTTGATGGAAACGATCGATGAAAACTGTAAACTTCAGTTGATTTAACTGAAAACTCATGTAAGTTGGGAAATTCAACTTTTGCGGCTACTCAATAATTCAGAATCCCATTGAATTTTCAGTATAATTTTGACTTTCATGGGTTTCCTACTGAACCGTCATTGGAAATAAATTTTTTTCATTTATATCATGACCATTTTTTTAATTTAATTACCTTTTGTATGGTAAAATTTGCCGAGATTTTGCAGATAACTTTCCCCCAACAATTCTCTCCGTTCATGGATTTTATCCAATCACACGGAGCAGTAAATGGACATGCACTTTGCGGAGTGGGAATAATTTGACTCGTAGCCACCGCTGCCAGATTAACTCGTTTAATGGTACATACAGGCAGCGTTTACTCCTAGTGTTGAATTTTCTGGACCACCACGTGTGTCATCAAGCCCCTGTGCACAACACTGGAATTTAAACATTCCAATTCATGAGAGGAGTTTGATGAAAAATTTCCCCAACTCGGGATTTTAATTAGGGAAAAATAAATAATTTTTTTCGCCTCGAAATTGAACTCCTTGAGTCTCGTTTGTTTCATCAACAAAGTTTGATTAAAGTTTAATTAAACCTGAGTAACTTCATCTAATTAGAAGCATGATTATATTGCGAGTTATACTGGCATGCCGATATTTCCATAATTTAGATAACAAGAGGAAATTCTGCAGGGTGCCGCATTGGAAGTGAGATTGATTAGTGCATTTCAGTTCGTCGGGAATTATGCGAAATTGTGTTTGTGTGCACAACTCTGCTAGATTGTGGGGTGGAGATTCGAGTTGAGGCTCAAATCGTAAATATATGATACTAGACTTTAATATTTTTATACAAAATTGTAATTTTTGAAAATTACGAGCATTTTCTACGAATAATTTATAGACAATCAACTTTCCACCACAAAAATCATTTATTTGGAATCATAACAAATTTATTTATATTCAGAATTTTACCAGAAATCGATTTTATGCTGAAAAAATAAGGTTTCCGAATGTTTATACAATTTCAATTATTTATTTATAAACAATGAATGTTTAAAAAAATAATGCTTCTGTGTAAAAATATATTTTTTTTTCTTCGTCGTTAATTACGAATAAACGTAAAATACGGGCAAAATGATCGGAATTTACGCTTCAACTTCAAGCGTAAAATACTCTTCCGAGAGCGTAAAAGACGACTTCTTAAACGTACTTTACATTTAGGTTTTTCAGTGTGCACGAACTCATTTTCACCTTGAACAATTCGAATTCAATTCATCATTCTAAACCTCCCCTTTAATTTCCGCCAAGTTTACCATAAAATCTGAAACACCTCATTGTTACCTACAAACAGAGTGATGAGAACGACATTGTTATCAGCGTTGAGAGGCGTGGCTGTTTAACCGTACCCTCCTTTGTCGGGGATTTCCGGTTCACAGAACGACATCCAACATGAGCGTCCAGGACGAGGAGTTTAATCGACGTCTAAACCGCATTTGGGCGAGTGAATGGAGCTCCCCGGATGTAATTGTTAGATTGTGTTAATGATTGCCATCGGCTTTATCCATCTCGAGAACAAACCCCGTGTCCCCCCATCGTGCAGTATCTTGTCACCGAACGTCACGCGCCAGCGAAATTCATCGGCTATGGCTTGATTGAATTTCCAATTTTTTCCAACGGCTAAAAATATATCAACGGTTAATTTTCATGGACAAACTGGGTCGGGGCCTACACCACTCGGGCGTTATTCCATGCGTCAAAGTAAAGTGGAACGTTCATTCTCATTCATTCTGGGTGGTCTCCGCTGGAGCTGACTTTTTTTGGAAACTCTTTTTCGTCATTACAAAGATTCTTTGTCGCGCCTTCTTCGAAAAGCCGCTTCTCTCCTCGAGGGAAAGTAAAAAATAATCGATGATGAAGCTTGATTTTCACTCACTTTCACAGAGTCTCCTTGTGGCGTCCAAATAGCGTGCGCTGTTTAGAAAATGTGGGTGAATTTTCCGGAAAAAGACTCTGAATTCAATTTTTAAAGAAAATGTTCATGGAATTGCAGGAAGATTGAAATTCCATAATTGACATGAATTTTCAAGTAAAAATTAATATTTACTATGAAATTCGCTTGAATTTTCCGGGAATTGCTTGAGAATTCTTGGAACTCTAGGAGTTTGTGGAGGAATTCCCTGAAAATTCAGAAATCATTAATTTTCTCGGACTAATTGCACTGAAATTGACAGTTCCGACGGATTTTTCAAAGAAATTATGAATTTTCAATTACAAAATTCCGTTAGCTTTCATCTCCAATACCTTTACTGGAAAATCCAATGGAAAATTTTATGCCTTGTGGAAAGAAAGGCCTATAGAAAGTCCGAGCGCTTGACATTATCGAGACCCAACACTGTTAAATTTTTTTATCAATCTTTACGTTTATTCAGCGAAAGTTCACGGAAATTTCATGGAAGAATTCGTCATGGGAAATTCATAATTTGATGATAAAATGAATGGAAATGTACAATTCAGTTCAATTACATGAGGGAATCAGGAAAATTGAGGCGAACGTATTCTTGAATTTCCAATTAATTACAAATTCTGCATAAGTTGGTACTGAATATTCATCTCTTGATTGAATATTCAAGTAAGTTGGGGAATTTTTGTCCTTCGGCAGCTCGAAATTTTGCACCTTCATTAAATCCTTAGCGAAATTGAAATTTCATAATTTTTTAAATTTTCAAAATTGAGTTCGAAGTCGTTTTTATAAAAATTGACGCTGAATTGTCCAAGAAATTTCAAACTTTTCCTAACATTGCAAATTCTTCTCTAATAAACTACAAGAAAAATTAACAGATGCGCTGAATCTTTTCATATAATTTTGTCAAATTTTGGGATAAAATTAAAAAAAAAAATTAGTGCTTGCACTGAAAAATTTCCAGGTCTGTTAATTTTCAGAAATTTCCTCATTCTTCAAATCCTCGTACTCTACAAGTGAGAATAAATTTAAAGTAATAATGCAATACATTTGAAAACAATAATTTCACAATCGACGCAATTATCAATCAACAAATGAAAAAAAAATCCGCAAAAATTCCCTGACTCTGCTCTCCGTGCACTTCCCCGTCCCCTTCCGGCTGAATTTTTTTGCAAGAATTCTAAAGGCATGAGAAAATGGAGGCTGGCAAAAACTGTAACCTCGGCCACCCGATAAATGGCCCTTTCCACGTCCTGAAAAGTCGGAGTGTCTCTCGCCCGACCGCTCGTTGAGGCTCACCCCTTCTCGGAAGACCCGGCAAATGCCACCATCACCATTTCTACGACGAAGAGAAAAAAGTAAATGTTGTAAAGAGGAACAAATGGCGGTTGGAGGGCTCAAGTGAGTGGCTTGCAAGTGGTTTTCCGTTGATCTTCAATTGCGACATTGATTTATAAGTGGTTTGCTCTCGTTCGGTGGTTATCAGTTTGACGGCGGAGGGACTGGGCGCCCACTTCTCATGGTTGGTGATCAGAATCAATTGACTACGGACATTTCCAGACCGGTGAATTCAATTTATCAAATCAATTCACTTGGAACTAGTAACAATTATGTGAAACAACATTGGCATTAGCAAAACTAGTGACTGGAATTAAGATACTTGTCCCATTTTATAAGACATTTGTGTTGTTATTAATGTCTTAAATTGAGGCATTAAAACATGTGTTCTAGACATTTCAGCTGTTTTACTCGAGAATTTCATTTTCAACTTATGATGTCTCATTTTTTTCTCCAAATACTCAATTTGTTTTCACTAATAATTTTAATTACGTTGTAAATAACGAGAATAACGGGAATGAAGCAGAACTTAGAATCATTTGAGTGAAATTAGCATTAGAAAAATTAGTGTCTGGACTTGAGATGTTTTTGTCTATATTATTTTGTCTTGTAGTATTTTAAGAAGTGTGTATCCTCAAATTTAAGTCATTTTTCGAGTCTCGGCATGAGGCATTAAGACATGCATTCTAGACACTCCAGTTGTTTTACTTGAGGATCTTTTATTTCAAACTTATAATATCTCATTTATTTCTCCAAATACTTAATTCATCCGCACTAATAATTTTAATTACATTAAAAATAACCCTCATAAAACCGAATTTAGTGAATCATTTAAACGATCTTGGCATTAAAAAAACTAGTGTGTGGAATTAAAATAGATTTGGCTCTATTTTAAGACATTTGTGTCCTCAAATTTAAGTCATTTTTAGTGTCTCAACATGAGGCGCATGTTGTGTCTAATATCGTAACTTGAAACCTCCCTCAGGCACTGGTTTTTATTTTTACATTGTAAATCTGGAAAAAAAATCTTGTTTAAAAAATGAACAGGGGACAGAGTTCTCTACTATGTGCGCTGTCAGCTGAATTAATAACAACTTGAAAACCTCATTCTTTTGTTTGAGTAACTACCGGAACGAGAATAAAACTCACGTGAAGAATTTAACCTTCCTGAACCCTCGAAGGCGAAAATATAGATTTTTGTCTTGCCGTGAATAATTTCTGCAGTTGTAAACAGTAAGGGTTGCGAAAAAAGGGGGCAAAAGATTTCAGTTATGAAAGGCTAGTCAGAGGTATGAGAATATTCATTGTGGGTGATTTTTCATTGTGCTATAACTTGTGATTTTCAGGTACTTGTAGCACAATTGTGTATTTCGTTAGGTCACTTGTTGCCTTGCCGCGACAACCTGTTAGGCCAATGTCACGGCATACATTCAAATATTGATCTACATCGTTTACCAGGCTGCAGCGCCTACCAGTTATGGACACAAAAGACTTGTAAAAACATTCTTGGCATTCTTGAAATCATTCCCCGTTTTCAATTGAATCAAATCGTCAGGAAACAATTTTTGTTTGCAATAGAAAAATTGGGGTATCAAATTAAGACACTTTTGTCCTCTTTTTTAAGATGTTTGTGTCATCAAATAACAAAGTAAAATATGCATTCTAGACATCTCACGGAGGACTGAAATCCTGAGACTGTTACACTGAGAGAAAAAATTAGTTCTGTGTAATTATATGTAGTTTTTCAGCAGAGGTAATTTTTTCTCTCAGTGTATCTGCAATGCATGCCTCCAAGTCTTTCATTGAAGCACTGAAAATGACTCGAATTGAGGACACAAACGTCTCCAAAAAATAGTAATACACTGTTAGAAAATTACTCCTGAAATGTCAAGTAAAAAATCGTGAAGTTTTTAACAATCACTCATTCACACGACATTTTCGTTAATAAATTAATAAGTTAATACATTCTGGAGCATTCAATGGGATTGCAATTTTAAAGTCCACATGATAATGAAAATTATCAAATAATTTGAAAATTCAAACAACAATTTCCCTAAATTCTCAATCCACTGAAAATTCAGTTGGATCTGCTGTTCAATTTCCGCAATGAATTTGGAAATTCTAGATGTCATGGAAATATCAGTGATAATCTAACCCGAATGAGAGATTCCACGAACGATTTAATCTTAAATTGAATTCAAATTCGCAACATTGAGAATTCAAGTGCAACTGCTGCTGAATTTCCAAAAAATTTCTAACAGTGTTGTCCCAGTGTTCATCCATAAATACTTGAATTTTCATTAAAAGCCCTCGGGCGATGACCAGTTGCAAGTTCTCGCATAGACTGAAAATGACTCGAATTGAGAACACAAACGTCTCCAAAAAATAGTAGTACAGTATTAGAAAATTACTCCTGAAATGTCAAGTAAAAAATCGTGAAGTTTTTAACAATCACTCATTCACACGACATTTTCGTTAATAAATTAATAAGTTAATACATTCTGGAGCATTCAATGGGATTGCAATTTTAAAGTCCACATGATAATGAAAATTATCAAATAATTTGAAAATTCAAACAACAATTTCCCTAAATTCTCAATCCACTGAAAATTCAGTTGGATCTGCTGCTCAATTTCCGCAATGAATTTGGAAATTCTAGATGTCATGGAAATATCAGTGATAATCTAACCCGAATGAGAGACTCCACGAACGATTTAATCTTAAATTGAATTCAAATTCGCAACATTGCGAATTCAAGTGCAACTGCTGCTGGATTCCCAAAAAATTTCTAACATTGTAGTCCCAGTGTTCATCCATAAATACTTGAATTCTCATTAAAAGCCCTCGGGCGATGGCCAGTTGCAAGTTCTCGCATGGACGTGCACCGACTTTCGTTGAAAATACTCCTGGAAGTTTGAAAAAAATTCCCAACGGTGTAGCTCACAAAACTCGCCGCGTTATTCTCAGAACCGAATGTTTGATCAGTTAACAAAAGTGAGAACAGTTGGGCTGCGGAGGGGGCGGGGGAGAGGGGTTGCAAGCGCACAGCAGCAATGTTTGCGAGCACAAACAAAGCCGCGATGCGGAAAACCTCACCAACAGTTGTCATACATTTCGTTGAGTGTGCTTCACACGCGATTGTTTCACCTATTCCTCGATGGTTTTGGGTCGTACCGTCAAAAGAATGAAAACCTATCCGAGCGAATATTTGTTCATTCTCTATTTATGACAACTCGGGGCTGAAATTCCCCTATCTCTCGATCTTCGTTATTTATTTTTGATATGTCGGTCAGCTGTCCCCCGCTCAAGATGACCAATCCCATGTTTTCGGGGTCATCTTGAGAAATGTATTCTAAGCGTCTCACCCCCGCATCTTTGCTTCCAAACCCATTATGCCTCGTTATTTTTCCAAGTACTACATTTATTTTCCCCCCTGATCGACTATTTTACTTGACAGCCGATCGTTTTTGCTCCGATAAAACGTGGAAAATAACAGTCATAAAGTAGAATTTGAAGGGGGTTGGGAGAATCAGAGTGAACAGTATTTTTCTGTGAAAGTACACCCAGAGAAATGGTTTATTCGAATCAAATAAATGGGTTCATTGAAATAGCTCGTAACAGAATTTCTATTCAAACCTAAAATCGATTTTTATTTGTGTTTTTATTCACATAAAGGAAAAAGTACATTTCAATCTGACAGAGGAATTAACATTTTTATTGGAATGAATATATTTGTTTATTTATTTCCAACGAAATTGTCATTGAGATGAATAGAAAAATTTTAAGTAAAGAGATTGTTTGATTTAAATGCGTCATTTCTCTGGGTGAAGGACCTGAACAAATCAATAAGTCACAAAAATATTATATAACTGTAGGATCTATCGAATTTACCTGTAAGTGAAGATTGATCCAAATTATACGATCTGTCTCGTCCGAAGAGATCAAATATAGTAAAGTGTTACTACCATATTTGATCTCGAAGACGAGACAGAGAAGTATAATTTCATGTTTTAATGAGATTATTATTTTATAACTTGAAAATAAAAGTAAAAAAATGTCTTAAATGTCTCAATTTAAGAAATCCGATATATCTGCTGCCTTAAATTGAGACATCTACACTATTTTTTCCCCGAAAAAATCTCCGCTTTATGAACGAAAGGAAATCTCTCTATATTATAAAAATTTAAATCGACTTCTGGTGATAAAAATTTGGTATTCGAAATTAGGACTCCAAAATTAATGCTCACGAGGATCAAAATAACGGTCATGAGGGTCAGAATCAGGGTAATGAGGGTCAGAATATGAGTCACGAGGGTCAGATTAAGGGTCGTGAGACAGATTAAGGGTCACGAGGGGTAGAATGAGGGTTACGAGGGTTAGATTAAGGATCGTGTGGGTCCGATTAAGGGTCTCAAGGGTCAGATTAAGGGCCACAAAGGGTATAATGAGGGTCACGAGAATCAGATTAATGGTCACAAGGGTCAGAATACGGATTATGGGGGTCGTATGTGGGTCATATGGGGTTTGGCGAGCCGATCGAGCAGAGGGCGTAGCCCCCTAGTAATTGAAAAAAATTGAATGAGCATTTCCCCATCTTTTCACTTCCCTCGACTGGGGAAATTTGAAAAGCCGGGACTCATTGAAAGCCCCTAGAAATCCTAGAAAATTCATCTCAGATTCATTGAAAGAAGTCGTGCGCTCTCCCCCGGTATCAATGCACCTCAACACCTGAGGCATCGAAATAGGCAAGGGAGGGAGTATCATCCCTTTTTGAATAGGCAGCGTTCGATATCTGATGCTGTGGAGTTGCAGCACATGAGACCCCCCGGGGCGGTTAGTCAACGTAGAATGTTGAACCGGGTAAATGTATACTGCAGATTCGCGATGAAGATTCATGCTAATCCAGGGGCACGATTCCATTTTGCGAAATGAGGGAGAATAAACAGCGTGGAGTAGAAAAAAACAGTGGAGGGGGCCTTTTAACAGTGGGTAAATGGATGCAGTGGCGGAGGGGTCGATGCTATCAGTCACTTTGCTCAGCTGTAAACAACCGAAACAAGTTATTTACAAATACAAAATCGAGTTTAATGTGAGTTAGGTGTCTCGCGAGAGCCATTGGAGTGGGTTATGTAGGTCATTCTGAGCAGTGACAATTCACTGTGGACTTGTACGATTAATTTTCCACTGAATTTTCCACTGCACTCTTACTCACTATCGCGACAGTATGTTATTCAAGAATTCCCCGGGCATTCGCACTGCGTCTTCCGTGCTTGGTGGCGTTGAAATTGAGCGAAAATGTAATCTGTGGAAATTATGGTCGGGAAAGTGTATTTTGCGGATGATCAATATGTGATATACAAGAAAAATTATGAACAAATGGGTAAAGTTGATAATTTCGAATGTTTATTTGAATGAAAATATTTTCATTGACATGAATATTTGAGTTTGAGTTTTCTGAGCGGTCTTTAGCAATTTTATATACGTAGACATGAAGTTGAAGTTAAACACTGAGAGAAAAATATAATTCTTCTGACTATATTCCATCACCATCGAATTATAGTCAAAAAGTCCTCAACAATTTTTCATGGGTTACGGTAACTATGGCCGGAGAAGTAATTACTACAATGGAATGTAGTCATTGCAACTATTTTATAGTTCTCCTCACGATAGATTTGTCGTGGTTACTTTTGAACTTTGGTTAGTTTAACTGCATTTTGATTTGCAAAAATTACGCTTGTAAAGTTACTATAATGTTATGTGCCGCATACAAAAAAAATTCTATCGTTCACCAAAATGCCTCAACTATTTTTTTATTGTAAATCGAATTTCAGATTTTTCTCTCAGTGAAGAATTCTTTGGGATGGCCCAAAGTTTCGTCTTCCAGAGAAGACTCACTCATTCATCCCAAATAAATGTTTATTTTCACCAAACAAACATTTGTTTATATCTTTCAAGAACTGTTCCTTTGACGTTAATAATGCAAACAAAATAAGTTACATAAATCCACTCATTCGATATGAGTAAAGATAAATTATTGAATTGAGATCAATTGTTTTTCGGTGGGTATGTCAGAATGTACATTACATTATATGTTGTAATCATTCGGATTTTCTCCATGCAACACTCGTGCGAAGTTGCCGACAATTGTCTTGGAACAAACTGTAACAAGAGATGAATATAGTCCGCACTTGAGCCCGAATTCACTGACGACCAGCGTCACTCAGGTAAATTGCCTTTGGACTCAAAGGGACGAGGACTCCCTTAACTCTGTGAATTAGTAATGTTTTTGGTGGGGTTACAGTGCGACATGCACACTGCCTGCAACTCGTGCAAATCCCATGCGTCTTCCTAGGTACCAGTAGGACAGGTGGATTAATCAATACACACTGTTTCCTAGGATGACATAATCCCATGGATTATTCTGATATGATTTATTCATATGTATACTGTTAAAAATTGCTTTAATTTTCGGTACACGTTTTGAAGTTTCTTATCGCATTAAAGTTCCACCGAAATTTCAAGGAATTTTGGAGGAAAAATTCGAAAATTCATAGAAAAATCAATGAAAACTGTGAATCTAGTTCAATTATTCAACGAAAATTAATAGAAATCAGGATAATTCAGCTAAATATATTTTTAACTTTTCAATTATTTGAGAATTAATTGTAACGTGACGCATAATATTTGTTCTGATACCTTGATTATTCATGTTTTTATTGAAAATTCAAATTAGAAATTTCAGTGAATTTTCAGTGAACTTTAAAACTGCACAATTTTTCTCTCTAACCCGAATTCAGTGAAATGCAATTTTAACTTTAACTTCAAAAGCTGGTTTCAATTCGAATGCTGGCTTTGACTTTCGATAATCTGAAGTAGTAACAGCTACCGAAGAATTTATGAAACTATTCCGATGACCTATTTGATAAACTATTTCACTTTTCTAGAGGCGATTTCCGATGATAATGGAATAGCATATCGAAACAGCTTGCAAGATGCGAAATTCGGATTGTCCGGCGAAATAATGATGAAGGAAAACTCATTTATAGATCTGATAGAATAAAAAGGGAATGTTGGGTTGATAACCTGGGCTGAGGGGAATAATATATGATAGAATGGATACGTCTATCTCGAGATACTCTCGTTTCTCAACCTTTGTGCTGATAAAGTGTCAATTGTATTATCTTCGCAAATGTATTATGTACTGAAATCGTATTGATTGATCCAACTGTTTGATTTATTTCACTATGAAATTGAGGAGTGCAGCAGCACAGACTGTATCAAGATGAGTTGTTTGATATTTTGTTCTGTACTATGGAGTGAACATTTATTGGGAGAGAATTTTCTGTCCGAGTGATATGCTATATACTTCATAGTATCGTTCGCATGAATAATTATCGATGTGATAACAATGAACTGAAGTTGTTTCTTCATCCATTGAACATTATTACGAATTATTTTCCGTCTTATATATCCTATCTGATGTTCAGCCAATTCAGGGTGGACGTAACCCCAGTATAAGCCTACTTTTACCACCCCGGAGCCGTTCAATGGGAG
The DNA here is from genome assembly GCF_001412515.2 of Diachasma alloeum. Taxonomy (NCBI): domain Eukaryota; kingdom Metazoa; phylum Arthropoda; class Insecta; order Hymenoptera; family Braconidae; genus Diachasma; species Diachasma alloeum. The sequence goes on along the minus strand of NW_021680455.1, from coordinate 234,847 downwards.
AGAATTCCCCGAAATAACAGCGGAAAAAGGGGAATTCTGAATTTTAAAAGCACCAGAGATAACCTAGCTGTGCACAGTATGATGCTCCTATCGACTCGATTCCTACCCTCTCCATCACTAGGTGCTTATGGATATTGATATGTATACATATGATATATATATATGAGAAGCGCTGTTTCGTACCCCACTGTTAGACGAGATGCGGTACATGGTCGCGTGAGAGGGAGTATTATATTTCCACGAGTTTCTATGCTATATTGCACGAGATCCCACTATAGGCTTCTGCGTTCATGTGATATTGGCAATTTCCTCTCTACTATCAATTATATCTGATCCCACTTTTTCATTAATCTAATCAGTGCAATTTCGCCACTTCGTTTCCTCACATTTGCTGAGTTTAACCGATAAATAACGATTGCGAAACGCCAATGGAGATTATTTAAATCGTTTAATTGAATTCAGAATTCAATTTTGATGTTTTACTGGGGGGTAAATATTTGGGGATTTAATGAACGGCGGTGGGAAGCACTTGTGAGGAGGGCTCGAGTGAATCAACAGAACTCACTCATGGGGAAATAATTTTCTTAGTGATGTGTTGACTGCTTCAGTCTCTTTGATCGCAAAATTACTTTTGAGGTTTGAGGGGTTGTGAATATCATTACAAACAAGTTGAGAGTAAGTGCATTGTTTTCAGTCTTTTGCCAACATTTCAAATTAATTTAATTATTCGATAAAAACAAATAGATATCGCTCAATTAAATATTCATGTTTTGGTTGAAAATTTAAGTAAGTTGAGGAAAACTTCGTTTTACACTGATGAAAAATTAGGAAATGCATTGAATTTTCCGTGAAGTTTGAAATTTTATGATTTTTTTCACTAGTACATTTCTAAAATTAATAGACGGTTAAGAAAAACCCTGAAATTTTTATCATGTTAAGATTTCCACTGAAATCTCAGGAAAACCTATCATTGAAAAATCAATATTCCTTTGATTTTCAGTTCGGATGATCTGAAAAACAATAAAATACTGGATTTTTCACTTCAATTATTCCATAAAAATTCGAAAAAATCAGAAAAGTTGAAAAAAAAGAAAATTAATGTCATTTTGTTTCTGAATAATCAACTTTTACTGAAAATTCAATCAACTCGTGAAATTTCCGTCTCACTGGCACGGAAAACTTATGAATTTTCTTGAATTCTACATCAAACTTGCAATTCCATCACCATTTTTCCCCTAAATCAAATTCAATGTCACTCTCATGAGAGTTATTACCACATTTTCCATGAAACTTCAAATTTTTCCGAACAGTGTTCATATTATCTCCATCTAAAGTCAGTTCTTTAAAAATAATTCGACTCTAAATGATTAATAATTACCAATCATCCGAAAAGTATTGCCAATTTTACTCCATTAACTAACACCCCCAATCCCATCCTCAACATCATCTCCTCCAGCCCCAATTTTCCAATTCTCTCTCGCACACGCGAGTGACGACAAAGCTATTGATTCCCCGTCTCACGTCCTTGACATGCGACAACTTTCGTAACAAACTAATGTTCTTTCGCATTTCAACATTCCCAACTCTCTCCAATAATTCGTACCCAGTGAGAATGGCCACTTGAGGTGTTTATTTTTTCTCCTCGCATTCGTAGAACCCAGCATGGCTTCGTCAGTCCCGTTGAGTCGAGATTCAGGTCGTTGAATATACGAGTGAAAGTTGCGCCAAAAAGGGCAAAAGTTATTCAGCCCCACAAAGACATTCCGCCCCACGTACCTCGGGCGTTTCAATTTCCCAGCTTTTTTTCAGGATTCTCCAGTCCTGTCAATCCTCTTATTCCTGGTATAACAAGGCGGGTATTGTTGTTGGATAATTCTATTTTCAAAAGACATAAAAAACATATGGTGAATTCATTCGTGCTTCAAACCTCGACAAAGGTGGCGAGAATAGCCGGTATCGATCGACACTTTGTCTTTTTCTTCCAATAGTGGACGTTCGGGCTGCACTGGAGGTGGAATGATTGAATAATAATGCTCCTACGGGTGCTTCTCTTTTGAAGAATTCAAGAAACTGAGATGGGGAACAATTTGCCAAATTGAAAATAATACCACGAAATGGAAAATTTTTCTTCAACAGATTTTTTTCTCTCATTTCATTTTTACTTTGAATTTTTTATTCAAATTTCCGGTACGGTTTTTCGAAATTTCTGTCTTGTAGTTTCACTGACATTTTGAGGAATTTTGTTGTTGAAAATTCATAATTTAATGAAGAACTCAATGGAAACTAAATTTTAGGTCAATTATTCCATGAAATTCTATGGAAATGAGGAAAATTGAGGTAAATAACTTATTCAATTTTTAGTTATTTAAAAATTCAACATTATTTAAGTTTGTTTGGAAATTCAACGAACTGGAGGAATTCTCGCTTTTCTGTTGCTAAAAAATTTAAAATTCCACCGAATTTTCAGTAGCAATTCAACAGTAGATCATTTTCAGAAACTTCAACATTAAAACAGTCATTCGATATTTTCTGCCAGAAATTTAATTCTGATCATCAAGAAAGTCAACTGATAAATTCAAAAAAATTGTCCTCACAAAATAAATTTTGCTGATGTGTTACTAATCAGTGAAACGTGTCATTATTTCTGTATTCGAAACTACTCTTCTGTTCTGCGGAAGATGTTGCGGAGATTGAATACTGCAAGTGGTCGTCCTTGAAAAAATATGAAAATTCCGGGGGAAATTGAAAAAAAATATCCGGGAAGACCCCCATTGTCCCCCGCACCAACTCAGCATGAATATCCAATACATTTTGAAAATTCAGTTCCATTAGGATCATTCCGGAGGGGATGGGCACTTTGACATTAGCGCAAAGTAGTCAGTCATCACTTTAATCTCGTGATTTGAATCCGCAGATATTTCCTTCGTCTCTGCACGATTATAGATACGAATGCCAGGAAAACAAAATTTCAGGGAAGATGAAAAATAGAAAGATGGAGAGGAAATTCAAATTCTTTTGGTGCGCGCAGGGGACGGCCACTTTGCATAAATCAACTGGCATAGAGGACTCTGAGATATTCGTAAATGACAAAACTCTGTTGACATGAATAGACAATTTTAGGGATTCATCAATCATTCAACTTTATCAGCTTGTTTCAACAAAGAAATTGACAGAAAATGATGGGGACGTGAAAATTCGATGGTTCGTATCCCCGCGAGTGATTTATTTATTTTGTGACAGGGAAGATTGTATACTCGGGTGGTTATGAATGGTATCAGCGTGTTCTTCATGGAAAATAATCCATATGCTCAAGGAAATTGATAATAGATAAACATAAAATGTGAAACGCCTGATCTTAGTCTGTAGTATTCATAATAACTGCAAATTCCCAGTTATGAAATTTTGGGGAAGTTTTCTTCACGAAATTCCAAACTGCTGAGGAGCGTCGGATTATGTTCCCGCAGCTATGTATAAACACAAGTCGTAAATATTTACGATTTGTGTTTATACATGAGCTCATAACCCCAGCCCCGGGCGTATATCTCGTGGAACTCTAAACCGAATCGTTACACCCTGACGGGCATGAAAGGTATGTCCAAACTATTAGTGTCCCACAAAATCCTCTGACAGTTCACCTTTAGTACGCACACTCTGGTGAATCTCCAACATCGGATGTCGGCTACCTGGGGGAGAATAAGTTGATTTTCAGGGGCGCGACTGATTTTTGCTACAAATGACGAAATTATGAAATTCAGTCATTTTGGGATGGATTTTCAAGGACATCGTCACTATTTCCCGTGATATCATCACTAATTTTTGGGGACTTCATCACTAACTTGAGGAAAATGTCTTTGATTTTTAGAGGCCCATTTCTTATTTTTAGGAATATATCACCAAATTGCGGTGACGACAGAGATAAAATCTTTGATTTTCAGGAATATGTCAATGATTTGCTGAAATATGTCACTGATTTTCAGGAGTTTATCATCAATTATTCCTGACACTGAACACTGGTCTAAAGTGAACTTGTTTATCAGTGGTTTTTATCACTGAAATTCAGGGATTGCCATCAATCGTCGAATTCCCGACTTGCGTTGATGAAGATTTAAATACGTTAATCGAAATTTCCAATTGATGATCGATTCAATATTTACAAATAAGGAACTATAAATTTTATATCAAGTAGATAATACTAAATTTCTTATAAGAGATTTCCGATTATCGAAATAATCGTCAATCTTCCTCACTCAATTACGAATTAATGAATAATTCATAATTTGACTATTTAATTGATGATTACTTCGATAATTAAAATTAAAAAATGATATTAACTAATTGAAAACTTGATAATTTAACAGTAATTCTAATTTAGGGATATGGCTGTCCCTGCTACGATTTGTTGATAGATTTCTTAAAAATTAGATTTGGGTGCCTGAAAATCAGGAACATTACTCGGAAAATTAGTCATTATCACTGAAAATCAAAACTTTCTTTTTCTGTGATAGAAGTCACTGATGATCAGAATGATTCTAGTCACGATTTTCTGTTTTCCAGAGACAGAAAGTACTAGCTTCCAGTGAAATTACTCTGCCAATTCCATAAAAAGTTCTACTTTTTACTAATTTTTACTAAAATCTAGAAGCCAAAAATTTTCTGTCTGTAGTTCGAGGTTTTCCTGTAATTTTGTGATATATCAACGGACAATGCAGGTGGTCAGGTGTGTATATCGTTTTGCACAACTGCAAATGCCCCCTATCGATTGCCGTATGACCCTTGACCTTTTTTAAGTTCACCATCAATTCTCCCGCAACTACTCGCCGATTCTGATCAATGTCGGCGTTAATCTTGAAAAAGTTCAGCTCTTCGTTTTGGTTGTCCTACTGATTCACATCTTGATTGTTTACAAGCATTCATTCCGCTTCAAATTAGTTAATTCGGAAAGCAGGAAATTATGACATAGGTTCGTAAATTTTTTAAAGAGAGCAGAGGAAGAATTCCGGGTCTGTGCATATACTGTTAGAAAAAAATTAAATTTCGTGGAGAGTTGACTACTCATTTTCAGGACAGTGACACTAAATGAGATTCAGCGGGAAAAAACTATGAAATTTCATGTTTCACTGAAAATTCAGTAAAGTTGTCCAGAATTTTAAACAACATAAAGACGAGAATTCTTTAATTTATTTGAATTTTCAATCTAATGTGAATATCCAGTGCCAAGTCACATTGAATTTTCAGTGGAATCTGAAATTTCATAATTTTTTTCCCCTAAATCGCACTCACTATCACTATCTTGAAAATTTAAGAATATATTTACTGAAAGTTCTTGGTTTTCGATTCATTTTCAGGGAAAAATAGGACTGAAATTTACAGTTCTCTTCGATTTTTCCACTAAATTCTGAATTTTCAACGAAGAAATTTCTCGAAATTTCGGCGATAATTAAATTCGATAAAAATTTCCAAAAAGTGTACCGGAAATTTCATCCAAAAATTTTCAGCAGTGTAATTTACATAATTTCAAATAGACTTCAGACATTTTTCTTGTATAGAAATTTTCGAGATTCAACATGAATTCTGAGAATCGTCTCCGACACTGGCTAGAAGCCTTCAATCCCAAAATGTCGATCTCCGAGACCATTTTTATTCTGTAAAATAGAAGATAAGACTCATTACTTCCACCCCACATCCCCCGAAATTAATCAACTTGCCCGATCCCCAGAAAATCCCTAAAAAAGCGCATAATTCACTGCACTCCAAGACTAGAACTGACCCCTGGGTGTCAGCCACCCCTCCGACTCCTTTGTTCCGCCCATTGCATTCATTCATAATCGCCATAATTTCTGAATAAAGTCGGTAGAGTACCGCACAATGTACCAAAAGTCCAATTATGAATTAAACTGGAGCCCGGCCAAAATCGTGGAGATAAGTCGTAAAAGCGGGAGCGACTGGCTCCCGGGACCCAATCCCCAATGGGTCAACACGAATTTCCCGGAGCGACAGAGGGAATATGGTGATTCTGCTAGTGCATTCCAGCCCATGACCAATTTTTCCGTGTCTCCGGCATCGGCGCCTTGAACATAAAAGGATTGACTCAATTATCGACATCTTGGTGCCATTCTTCAATCAAAGTGCTTCCTATCTTCTTCATTTAGATTTTCTCCGTGGAATTTCTTCTCTACTCTGGGAAGAACTGTAAGTGCAGGGATAGGGGAGCTGATGCTATTTTGATTAAAGCTTTCTCGAGAGTCAAAAGAAGTTGAAATTTATTCAGCTATTTTTTTTTTATTTAGTTGACATCCTGTATCGGGGAATAAGTACGAGGCGACTAGTGAATTTTTCTCTGTTGGGAAAATGTAAAATTTAACCTGCATTCCATCAAAAATTATCCCACTGAACGTGAATGATCGCTTAAAATTTCAATTCCATTCGTCCCCATGATGGCAAATTTTACTGTACAGGAGGATAATTTTTGCATCGATCGATGCATAAACAGGTAGTTTTTCATTGAATTACATTTCGCTCGACGGCTACTGTTTGTATAATAAAATTTGGAACGATTGTCTAGGTAATAAACACAATTAAACGTGTGGTTACGAAAAATGAGTTTTCATTGAGATGCACTGTTAAAAATTTTCCATTGAAATTTCAGGGAATTTTGTCATTGAAAATTCATAATTTCATGGGAAATCCGTGGGAACTGTAAATTTCAGTTTCATTATTCCGGGAAGTGAGTGAAAAACCAGGAAAATTCAGAGAAATTTCTCCTTGAATTCCTGATTCCGCTGAATGTTTAGGGAATTCCAAGAATTTTAACGGAATTCCCTGAAAATTTAAGGGAATTTAGCAATAAATACCCATTTTCAGTTGAAAATTCATGTAATTTGTGAAATCTTCGTCTTCCTGCCGCTAAAAAATTGAGACTTTACTTGAATTTTCAGAAAAATTTAAAATTCCATTTACTTATTCCCTTCACATTGGATTTTAATTCACTTTTTCCGGAAAATTCAGCCAAATTTTTTCAACACTGTGTTTTTCTTCAAACAAGTCCTGTATAGTTGAACATTTTTTTTAAATAAATGAGCTCTTACGGTGGATATAAATTATTTCTTTTTGAGATACATGTGCTTGCATCAACATTTTAATGATAAAATATGCAATTCCAAAATTCTATCACGAATAAATTTACATGACCCGTTTAAAGCAATTCTTCAAATCTGTCCATCTCCCCAGTTCCACGAAATACGCTAATGAATATGCAATTGAATGTAATGAGGATTACCCAGTGTAATTGCTCTGCACTTTGAGGAAATAAAAATGAGATATTTGATGGTCTGAGTGCTTTCAGAATTCGACAGAAATTCTATTTAATACTTCCCAAAGGGGATTTCCGGGGAAATTTGCCTTTGAGATTAATGAGATTTCCCACAATTTCTGCAATTTGACGGATTGAAGAGTGGAATAATTGAAGTACTTCGAGAGGCAATCGAGATATATTATTCCGCTCTTTATTCACTGTGGCGGTTCGCGGAAATACTCTAGTTGTACTTTAGCCCTCAATTTGCATTTGAATTGACTCGTTCAATGCAATTTTAACATCTCTGGAGCAGTTTTCTTATCATCTGTGTGTAGTACCTGTTCAATCGAACAATTTAAATAATGTTTAATTAACAAACGAATTAAGGAGAAAAGCATATGAATTTCAGACACTACACTGTTAAAAATTTTCGTTAGCATTTTTCGTGTCAAGTTCCGGAAATTTTTGTCGCGTTCAAGTTCCACTGAAATTTCAGAAGATCTTGCCATTGAAAAATCAAAATATTCTATTGATTTTCTGTTCAAATGAACTGGAAATCAATAAAACATTTGATTTTTCAGTTTAATTATTCCGTGAAAATTCATAAAAATCAGGAAAATTCAGGGAAAAATTGAAAATTCATGTCATTTTGTTTCTGAAAATTCATGTTCCACTGAAAACTCATGAATTTCCGTGAATTCTGCTTAAAACTTGAAATTTCATAACCATTTTTTCCCTAAATCGAATTCAATGTCACTGTCATAAGATTTACTGTAATATCTTCCATGAAATTTCAAAAAATTTCTAACAATGCACAGTAAAATTTGTCACAATTTTCTAGGTAAATTCTATCCAACCTTTCTCTCCGTGCACTTAATTGAAGCATCCCTCAACATGACAGACATCCTCAGAATAACCGAACATTCCTCCCCCCCCCCGAATTTCTGTATCTAATACAGCCTCAACAGCATTATCGAATAATCTCGTCAGTGAAGCATCCCTCCTGTGGGATAAATTCGTCATAGTTTGGATGTGTGCGCGTTCAAGTTGACAGATACACAATACTTGGATGGATTTGATCTGTCTGTAATCCGGATACTGTGTCCAGGGGTGTACACACATGAATGTTGAACGGTAATCCGTGTGCGATTGAAATCATATCCAAGTCCGATGTATAAATCCTGGTGTTTACAAAATTGATAAATTGCGGTATTGATTTCTCAGTTTTTACATCGAGTTTGGCGATTTGATTTTGTAATGGTATTAATATTCATATTTAAATCAACAATTACTTTATATATATCTTCATTCATTCACCCGAACCATTCAATGTACCATCTTCACCTCATTATACTCTATTTACACCAACAAATTATTGGTGTAAATATACTATACTATGTTGTTTGTAATTTTCTTGCAACAAATTCCGTTAAAAATTGAATTAATTAATATTCATATCTTCGCACCAACGAGTGTTCTCATTAGGACATGAAATCATGAGATGTTTTTGGTGGTTTATCCTTTTTCTTGAAATTTATTGAAGTTCTCAATTTATTGAGATGAGGGTGGAAGATTTCACATTACTTTCAGAATAGCGTGGAAGCATTAAATATCATTCTATGGAAAAACACATGTAATCAGTATTTTTTATTACAAAAATTCTTATACGCTTGTTTTCCTAATTTCCTTTAAATTCTGCTTCTTGACTACTATTTTTACTAGTTACCTGTCCATGAGATTTTAATTTATATTATTGACATCATTAATATTGCCATTTATTTCCATAAATATCAACTATAGTTCAACGTGAAATTTTACAAGTTTTGTTCATTTATTCTGGAAAACTATGAATTTATTTTCATGTTCACAGGTATCAAATCAAAATATTCTGCAACAATTTATAAATTCTTTGATGAATTATCGATTTGGATGAGTAAATAAATCATCGGTAATAAAATACATGTAACAATTAATCATAAAATATCAAGAACTACCAATTTCTATAATTGGATGCCGGCAATAGTTGCACAATCCCCATTTTCGTAGAGATTTGCATTATCGAATTGAACAACACCTGTAGAGGATTTAGTTCACAACCAGTGGGCATTGGGTACACTGGAAATACCATGTGAATACACACTGGGATGAGCAACAATATACCACTGGAATACCAGTTTGTGATATTCAGGGAGCATAAACAGGGGCTGCTGAGTGCAGATTCATTTGACCGTGAGTGAGGTCACTTGAGCATTCCGGACGTCGGTAGTCGCATTCATATCCGAGTGCAGAGTTGGATAATCGAATAATCCGGTTTGACCGTAGCCAATTAACTGTCTTGGGGCTTGTTAAAATTGAACAAGTTTGTGATTAAGGTATTTCGGTTGTATTAAGACACTTTTTAATTAAGACATTAATTTCACACTGCATATTAAAAATAAATCGCTCCCCTGTCAGAAGCTGAGGGCCAAAAATTATTAATCAACTGTTTATTGACTTTTACGGGGCATAACAGGTCTAAATATTCTTCACTTCAGCGACAATTTTCCTGCGAACACTGTGTTATCGGCAAAACAAAATAATTTTGAGAGGACAATTTTTTAAAAATATTCTTTCCTTGTGAATGTATTCTTTCTATGGTATAAACCTGTGGAGTTCTCTCAGATCAAATGGTTGTCATACGATAGATTATATTTTTTCCTGCCAACAGTTCGAATTCTTCTAAGGATTTAACTTGAAAAAAAATAAACAATTGAAATAAAAAATAAAGGAATTAATTTTCGTGAAAGATATTAAATTTCCATCTCACTGGACAGAGCTAATTATTTCTCTCAGTCCAATTAGTCTACTTCAGATATAAAGAAGATTTACACATCATTCATAAAATAATTTTCGTTTACGCCCGAAAATCCCTATTTCACAGTTTTGCTAAACGTTCAATATATTTCACAGTACTGAATTCTATCCTCCATTCTTATCGTTCACATAATCTCCACCGAGTGATTACCACCCCAGCTATCGCATATTTCCACCTCACCACTTTTATTTATGCGGAAGCACTCATAATAAAAATCATTGCCCACCTCGCACCCGCGAAATTATGACACTCGACGACGAGCGTTAAATTCCCATCCACCCGATGAAATCATAATCCAATTCCCCCGTTTCAGTCATGAGCATTCCCCCATATGAATGCAACATTCGATAGCGCAATAATCTCCATGAAAATGTAATTACCCAAACTTTTATACCGCACGCATGTTTAATCATGAGAGAATTAATTCAGCCGGAGAGGTCGAATGTTTCGTTCAATTCTCCTGGGCCATGAATAATCGAAATTAAACCTGAAATATATCGGAGAACTCGATTCACTATTTCAACTGCTTTCATAATATTTTTTTAGGAATTCCCCTCTCCCCGAGCCGAATTCCTTTTATCGAATTCCTTTTTCGTAATTACAACGTGGCCCGCGGGTGCAAAAAGGAAAGAGTTTGCGTTAGCAATGGTGGACGCAGCGAACACCCCTGCGGCGGCACTTTGGTGCCCACGAGAAAATTCTAAATCAGGTGAAAATGACTGTTTTTTTGCCTCGAAATTCCCGAGCATTCGTCAACAGGTCAAGCAGTACCCGGGGGTATTAGAGTAACGATTAATTTTCCTTTTGAAATAACAAGCGGAGTTATCGCTCGTGGTGCTTTCATATGTGATAATTTAATAGGGCAACAACATGCGATGACAAAATACCCTTGTCGCCAGTTACCGCAGCTTCAGGCGTGTTAACGGCACCGATTTATGGCGGGAATGCAGATTTTGTTGGTAGTTCGGCGGCGGTTTCATTTCTTTCGGCGGAGGATAATAAAGTTATTTACCTGATATTCTTCGGTTTCTAGTAATTTGGTAGGAATAATGAAATAGTGAACTAATGTGTATAGTTACTATTGCTTTTTAAATGAAATTATGAATTTTCATAGATAAAATTCGACGGTAATAATTTAATGATAATAATAATTTACAGATATGGCTGTCCCTCCTTGGATATCCTCAAAGTAAAACCCTTGAGTTTCTTAAAATCATAGTTTTGCCTTCTCAAATCATCCTCATTAATTATTCTGTGACGCAACATATGAATGCCCTTATCGTTTCTTATTTTCACAACCCATCTTGATTACAGCACCCAACGGTTTTTGGTTCCAGAACCATGGTTCTGCATTTCAGTACCGTGACGTTGTAAACCAGCAACTTTTTTTCCGGGAATTTTAATTCCCTCTGGAATCAATATTGCACCACCTGACCAGCCCCCGGCTCCGGGAGCATTTTACAGGATTCAAAAAATCCCTACAAATTTTATGACACACCACGCTTACCCTCCTCTCTTTAACGGCTACATTTTTATTTATTGTTTACTGTGATACCCAGCAAATTGACGAGCTCGTCGACTCGTGAATTCCCCCACCCCATTTTGCCATTGAATTCACAGCAACGGTGTTAAAAAAAAAAAGAAATTGCCCTGCATCGGTGCAGAGTTAACTCGCCCATTGTACCAAACTGTCCGCGGATAAAACACCACTTTCTACAACCCCATTTATCCGCCAGTTCCATTCGGAAACAGGAGATAACGGAGGATGCATAGACGTTTCATAATCGTTTCAATTAATTAAAGCCATAGAAAAATGTCAAACAAAAACAATCAAAGCCTCAATTACTCTGTTTTCATTTGACACAGCAAAAACCTCCCACCCACCCAACTCCCCTCACCGCGTTAAATTTAAACCTCACAGTCGTCACGACATACTCCACCAAGACCCATAAAACAAAGGCATTTGAAGCGAAACCGTAACTAAAGAAACCTGAAAAACAATTAATGCTCACGGGCATTACGTTCTCGTGGCGTTCGTACTTATAATTCCCCCTAAAACTCCTTCACCGATGCGCACCCCTTCCGCCATCTGGTGGTGCTGCCCTCATGCACATCAGAAACGAGTATAAAGCGAGTACGCAGTGAGGCGCGCAGGGTAAAACGCGCGAGAACTGCATTAGGAAAAGTAGGGTCGGAAATTAAGGCACTTTTGTTCCCTTTTTCCGGACGTTTGTATCCCCAAATTTTAGCAAGTTTTAGTGTCTCAAATTGAGTCTTTAAGACATGCATTTTAGACATTCTGGGTGTTTCACTCGAGGATCTTTTGTTTCAAATTTCTGATGTCTCATTGGCTTTTTAAAATACTTCATTGATTTTTTTTCAACTGTTGACCATGTTAGCATTTCAGAATAATATTTAAGGTTTTTAAGCTGTTAAGACGCCTTGAATTGAGCATTCTTGACGATATTCCACTCATTCCGGTAGATTTAATACAGAAATACGTAAAATGCATTTACACTAGATAAACTAGTGGCTAAATTAAGACATTTGTATCCCCTTTCTTAAGCGGTTTGTATCCCAAAATTTACGTAATTTTTAGTGTCTCAAATTGAGGCTTTATGACATGCAAAACGTGTTTCACTCGAGAATCTTTTGTGTGAAATTTCTGATGTCTCATTTGCTTTTTAAAATACTTCATTGATTTTTTTTCAACTGTTGACCATGTCGCCTGAAAAGAGCCAATCATTTTTTCACCAATTTTGATTACGGTAAAAATAGGGGTTGTGAAGTAGAATTTGAAAGGAATGAAGGAAGTAAAGGTAAACGAATTTTTGTGATAAAAAATACTGATAAAAAGTATTGTCCTTTAGAATAATATTTAAGGTTTTTCGTCTTGAAGACACTATTTCTTACAGTGTGGTAAGAATTCAAGCATTCTCAACAATATTCCATTCATTCCGGTAGATGGCATCCACAAACACCTGAAATACATTTACGCTAGAAAAACTAGTAACTGAAATTAAAACTTTAGTATCTCCTTCCTCTTCTCTTTCAATTATGTTTTCTTTTGCCCCAAATTATGATGTCTCATTTATGTTTCAAAATATTATACTTCCTTGATTTTTTTCTCATTTGTCGACCATGTTGCATGCAAAGACCTAATCACCTTTTCACTGATAATTTTGACTGCATTAAAAATGGGAACGTGAAGTAGAATTTGAAAGAAATTAAGAACATAAGGGTAGAAGAATTTATGTCAGCAAAAATACAGACGAGATGTATTTTTCCTTAGAATAATATTTAAAGTTCCAAAACCATTCTGATCTTGCAATTATATTATATTTGAATTCTCTGGACATCTCCATCAAAAACGTCTCATGATTTCATGTTTCAAAGTTTAATGTCTTGTCGAAGTGCCACTGTCATGACTATTAGTGACGGAATACTTCAATTATCTTAAATTGAGACAGAACAAATGTCTCGAATTCAGTGACTTATATTTCAAAACAAAAAAATATCAGAAAAATCTTCAATTAAGAAATCCTAAAGCCTAGTTTTCAGTGTGAATATTCCTCCAGTAAAAAAATCTTCGTCTCCCGCTACCGCAACCGGGTAAAACCCCGTGATTGTCAGTGCCACGTAAGCGCGAACATCCATATGTTGCAATAAGTACGTGATATGGTACCATAAAAAGATTCGATGCAGCAGAATTCCGCGGGTATGACACGTGAAATTGAATAGCGATGGCGAACGCACGTCAGGAGCGGAAGCGAAAGGGGAATAAAGCGAGAGAGAGCGAGAGAGAGCGCAATTGCCCCGGAGTGGGAGTGGGTTGAGAGGTTGCACTGGAGTGGGTGAACGAGCTTTCCGGCGAGAGCCGAGCGTCGCCGATGTTCGAAAATACGGCGGCAGCACGTGGCCGCACGGAAGAGGGAAAATCCACTGGCACCGACAGGTAGAGCCGCGCGGCGGTGGCCTCGCGCACTTTCTCGTCGCCTCCGTCACCCTCGACATGAGGGGGAGTGCACATACACTTGCAGCGCGTCCCACCACGCTTTCGTGACGTCAAGACGCATTGCGACATACCGGCTCTCTCCGTCTTTCTCCCTCGGTGCATCGTTTCGACATGCGAACTTCGTCACCTCGTCGGCTTAATATATCTGCTTTCATTGAACATCCCTACTCTGGAGGGCTCTGGGCTTTGCGGATAGGCCTGCGCGGCTTCCGCCAATGATAGCGGAGAGGTGCCGTGAGCGATGGATTTGGGATTTCAAAATTCAGACTGGCGAGGTGACGGCAATTGTCGTATGCAGAGGTTTGGAGGGATGAGTGTGGAGGTTTTAATTGAGGTGTGGGCGCGGGATAAGAATGAGACTAGGAAGGTGATTGGTTTGCATTTGGGAGAATGCGAGGGTCAATTTATTGAAATCCATTTTGAATGAGAGGATTTGATGGGTTTAATGAATGTTTCATAGTAAAAATAAATATCGTTAATATTAATATCTCCCTCATCAGTTTTCAAATAAGAGAATTAATAATCTTAGATAAAAAAAGTGCTAGAATTGTACCTCTTGAAATGCCCTAAAGTCCAAAATTGTCAAACAAAATGAAGAGATCAATCCAATTATAAATTTCATATTTTCTATTAAAGAAATCGAATTTTAAAACACATTAACAACTCAGGGTAAATTGTCCTGAGTGATCTTAATTGTTAGCTCAGAGCATCGCTGAGTAGATACAATAAACATTGGAGGTTAATTTTCTTGGATGATGTTATTTTTGACATTTGATTTAGGAGGTAAAAACACATGAAATTTCTAATTTCATTGGTCATTGCTCTAATATGAATTTTAAACAATGAAAGTGCGATATTTAACGTTTTTGAGTGGGTTAGGGATAGAATCATTTCGATAATTCCCAATTCATCGCATGGCGAAAATTTTTATCAATAAACAGACATTTTTTTCCATAATTTGAACATAATTTTTTGAATATAGATTGCCGCAAAAACGTCGAATACTACATCCTTAACGTAAAATCATGCGGGCAAATGCCTCTTGAGCTTCAAAATTTGTCGAACGTTTTTTTCTTAAATTTGCCTGACCTAAATTCAATGGAATTCCCACTTTTTTAGTAACTGAAAGACTGAAACTTCTCAACCCACTTGAACTTTCAATAGAAACTTGAATATTTAGCATCAATTTACACTGAATATTCCTGGCTTCTATTAATTGTCATCAAATAATTGAATTGAAATTAACAGTTTTCAGTGTACTTTCATCAAATCCTGAATTTGCAACTACGAAATTCCTTGAAATTCCAAACAATTTTAATGAATTTCTCTTTTTATTCATATTTTCCATTCATTTATTTGTTGGATCAAATCAATGTAATTGATCAATTGCTGCATTCCCATAAATTCCCATAAATGCATATTCATTAATCCCGAAAAATTCGCGTGGAATCGACAGTCACTCGTTGAACTGAAAGCAAAATCACATTAATTCCAAAAACGATGATCAGTAATCTAATAATTTAATACCGCAGTTACATTGTCACATTCACCATTATCCATTCCTGAATGTTGAATAATTCTCCACACGTATGGTGTTGATTTAATCGGAAATCAATCGTTACATTGCACCACACAGAATAACCGCAATCACGCATCGTTTCAACACTATTATAGCTTCCACCATCTATTACATCCTCTCTGGTGACTATCCGCATTCACAAGATATCGATTGTCCCCTATGCGAAACAATTGCAACTTATTGGCCGCTTCTGTTCCACTACTGGAAACTAAGTTTCGCAGATTTCTCCCCCTTGACAAAGGAGAATAATACTGAATGTTGAATTACACTGACTCGAGGCCAATTTCGTATCACAAAGTGGAGCCCCGAATTCTCGTATGAACTGCAGGATAAATTGTTCTCGTGAAATTTTAAATAATTGGGGAGCGGTAATGAAGTTGCAGCTATTCAACTGCTGCAGTTCTGAGGTACAGGGTTGGGTCACTTGAGGGAATTGAATTAACATCAATTGTCATTTGGGGCTAATAAGGTCTAACCAGACGGCTAATCGAATTGAGAGGGTTTGGAACAGTTTGCGACAGGAGTTTTCCGAGAATTTATGACGATTATTTACAGTTAAAGAACATTTATTGTTTCTCCTCTCACAAGCTGTGTGAATAACTTCGTTTGAGTNATATTTAGCATCAATTTACACTGAATATTCCTGGCTTCTATTAATTGTCATCAAATAATTGAATTGAAATTAACAGTTTTCAGTGTACTTTCATCAAATCCTGAATTTGCAACTACGAAATTCCTTGAAATTCCAAACAATTTTAATGAATTTCTCTTTTTATTCATATTTTCCATTCATTTATTTGTTGGATCAAATCAATGTAATTGATCAATTGCTGCATTCCCATAAATTCCCATAAATGCATATTCATTAATCCCGAAAAATTCGCGTGGAATCGACAGTCACTCGTTGAACTGAAAGCAAAATCACATTAATTCCAAAAACGATGATCAGTAATCTAATAATTTAATACCGCAGTTACATTGTCACATTCACCATTATCCATTCCTGAATGTTGAATAATTCTCCACACGTATGGTGTTGATTTAATCGGAAATCAATCGTTACATTGCACCACACAGAATAACCGCAATCACGCATCGTTTCAACACTATTATAGCTTCCACCATCTATTACATCCTCTCTGGTGACTATCCGCATTCACAAGATATCGATTGTCCCCTATGCGAAACAATTGCAACTTATTGGCCGCTTCTGTTCCACTACTGGAAACTAAGTTTCGCAGATTTCTCCCCCTTGACAAAGGAGAATAATACTGAATGTTGAATTACACTGACTCGAGGCCAATTTCGTATCACAAAGTGGAGCCCCGAATTCTCGTATGAACTGCAGGATAAATTGTTCTCGTGAAATTTTAAATAATTGGGGAGCGGTAATGAAGTTGCAGCTATTCAACTGCTGCAGTTCTGAGGTACAGGGTTGGGTCACTTGAGGGAATTGAATTAACATCAATTGTCATTTGGGGCTAATAAGGTCTAACCAGACGGCTAATCGAATTGAGAGGGTTTGGAACAGTTTGCGACAGGAGTTTTCCGAGAATTTATGACGATTATTTACAGTTAAAGAACATTTATTGTTTCTCCTCTCACAAGCTGTGTGAATAACTTCGTTTGAGTACACTAAGAAAAAAATATATTTTTGCCAAATATCCATTTACTTGAGAGAAATAGTTATTTTTTCAATGCCGTATTTCTCGCGTCGAGTCATTCCCAAGCACTTCTCATTAGGTTTCAATTATGACGGAGAAAAATTATACACGGAGAAAATTATTTGGTGAATTTTAACATCTAGTTGTTGCAATTCACCAGTTAGTTGTTGAAATTCAACAACGTGGGCCGAGGAAAATTGTTGAACTCCGTGTCGTGCCCAAGAAATTCATCACCTCCAACTGTTTGTGTAAATTTCGGCATGAGTTCCACTCCCGGCGCCCGCGCACTTTGATGTTTGGTTAATAATTTTCTCTGTTTGTTACAGGTAAGTTTCCCACGCGGTGCATATTACGCTCGAGTTAACAGAAATTGTGGTGAGTCTGAAGCAAGCCTAGGAGGAGAAAAACCATATATCTTCATTCCGGCATTTTGTAAAGGAGAAAAGTATTGCACACACTCTGTTGAACAAATTTTACTGAATTTTCCGGAAAAAGACGTTGAATTGTTTTAAGGAGAAGAAGTCAATGAATGAATTTCAAATTTCTCTGGAAATTCAAGTGAAGTCTCATTTTCTGGGCAGGAAGACAGAAATTTCACAATTTACATGAATTTTCTGGCAATTTTTTCAAAATTTATACAATTCCAGGAATTTTTGTAGGCTTTTCCTGAAAATTTAGAGTAATCTGGAATTAAAGGAGAGATTTCTCTGAATTTTCCAGATTTTTCATTAATTTCCCCGGAATGATTAAACTGCAATTTAGAGTTCCCCCGAATTTCTCCATGAAATTATGGATTTTCAACGATAAAATTCCTTAAAATTTCAGTAGAAATGTTAATTGTTTGAAATTTCCAAGACTCTTACCGGAAATTTCAGTGAACAATTTCCAACAGTGCACAGAAAAAAATGCTCTACATGTTGAAGAACCAATTTATTTTTGCCTAGAATTGAAGGATTGTTTTTTCGTACTGCCTTTCACTTTTCCTCGTTCGGGATTAGCACTGGCCCTTCCTCAAACCCGTAAAAGTGAAGATCACTACGGAAATATACAATTCATAACTTGTGCTATGGGGATTTTAAAATCTTGTGGTTGGCCAGTCGTCGCCTTCGGCTCAGACGCCAAATCCACACCAGTAAATTATGAATTATAAGGAAAAATTCACCTAATCAATCATTAAAAATTTGATTGAAACAAGCTCTGAATTTTCTGAAATTAATATTGCGAAATTATGAAATTATAAAGAAGTCATGTAATTATGAACAATTCATTTATAAAACCCGTCAATGCAAAAACGCCATATCGATTTTACCTTCGATTTTCACAAAAATTTTATTATTTTATTTCTGCTGATTTTAGTGATTAAAAATGATTAAATTAATAAATTAATTAGTACATTATTTTTCTCATTTTAATTATCATTAATTTCATGATTTTTATAAAAAAGAAGAAAAATTTAGCATTAAATGAAGGAAACTCCCTTAGAAACAATCCAAAAATTCAATTGATTCCTCATTCAACGGAGTATGTAAATGAGGGCAACGCGTATTTAGAATCTATAATATTTTATTTTACCTTTCAAAAGCTTTCCCCGCCTATCTGCAAGGACGTTAACAAATTTTATTTCATGACCATTAATAAAACCTAATGGGGGATGTAAATGTGTGTGAATAGTGAAAGCCTGAGCTTAGTGGAAGCTCGTGACGGCATAAATTACCCGAGTCATTACACCCTCTTTCATTTCTACGACTTTAGGCCCGTCCCAAGGACAACTGAAGCCATTTCCCTTCCACCTCCTATGAGAGACATAAAATTGAACTCAATTCTGTTCTCCCGAAGACTTTAATCTCCAGAAAGTTGTTGAGGTATTTAGGGAGATGAAGTTGAGGCACTTTCCAAGGGAAATGCAAACTTTCCTCCCACAAATTGAGAGCTTTCAGCTTTTAGCTTTACTCTCATAACAGGAGTTTAATCGTTTGGACCCACCATTAGGAGATTATTTCAATATTTCAGTCTTATTTGATTGTTTGAGTTGATCGTTAAGAGAGTGGAGGTAAACACGGCTGGAGTACCTGCACTTGAACTTTGGGGGGGATGGGGAGAGAATTTATTCAAGTTTTAATCGGAGTAATTGGAATGGGGAACGGGAATTGGAGATGTGCCAGGGAATATTAAACGGCGATCGGTCTGGCGGTGGGGTGGGGAGTGTTCTGCATAATCATCTTCTTCATTGAAAGTTCCACATTCTTTCTCCATTATTGAAACAAAGTGACTGGAGAGAGTTTGGAAAATTTTCCGCCTCCGGCATAGGGGACACAAAGTTTGCATTCTCAGGCACGTGTCGCTGATTTTCAGGAACATGTAGCTGGTTTCCAAAAACATGTCACTAATTTACAGACATTCATCCTCAATTATTAAGGGTTCACGATTGCGGGATTTAGTGAAGGCAAAACCAAAATTCAGGAATTTTGTCACCAATTTTCAGTGATATTATCACTTATTCCCGCTGACATTTCTAATTTTCAGAGTAATTTCACTGATTTTTAGCAACTCAACTCGAATTTGCAGAAATCCATCACAAAGTTTCAGGGATAACAATCTAGTCAGTGATATGTCCCTGAAAATAATTTTTTCCTCTGTAAGAATGTTCTGCATCGTTTCCCGAAACTTTGAATCACTCCCGTCGTATCCTCCTCCAACAATAATGAAAACAGACTGTCCTATATGTATGTAGAGACGTCTCTAGCAGTTTACAATGGCAGCAAGAAATACATTGGAATAACAGGGATTGGTGAGATACCCTTCGTCGCCTTGTTTGCTTGGATTACCTTGAGACGGGGAAATTTGGACGAATTGAAGGAGCTTCCGTCGCCAGAATTTCTGGGTCAACATCAGTTGCCGGTTTTCCAAAAAACATTCAGCACAGCGAGACGAAAAATTGCTTCTGGACGAGAATTATGTGTTGCGCGTGGCGAATTTATTGATGGAGACGCTTTTGTCTTCTTTTTCAAGACATTTAAGACGTGTCGCGAAGATGAAGTCATTTTTAGTACCTCAAATGCTGACATTATCACATGCGTTCACGACTTCTGTTTTAAACCCATAATTTCTTATTTATTATTATTCTTAGTATTTTTTTTATTATTGTTGTAATTACTATTGTTTCGTTTTTTTAAATAGGGGAGGTTGGGGTAAAATGGACAATTCTGACTTTTTTTAAAATGCTAATGACAGGTTGAAATGGTGATGAAATTTAATAATTTTTTTTTTCAGTGCAAAGAACAATTCTTGCCCTTCGTGATGAGCCTAAACTGAGCTCCATTGATAAATTTATTTCTGAGTTATGAGTAATTTTACAAAAGACTAAAGTGTCCGTTTTACCCCACCCTCCCCTACTCTATTTTTTCTTCCTAGTCGATTATTTTGTATTGAATAAAAAAACTAATTTTTGCGATTATAATGGGAGTTTCGGAAAAGAAGATTAAAAGCTAGGGAAGTGGGAGTAAAAGTTTTTTTCATACTTGGGTTGAGTGTCTGACACTGAGTGAACGATAGTAGACTCAGAAAAAAAACGCATTTCAATGAAGTAATGTTCTTTATTGGTCATTCTTCTTATCCATTTCAATAATATTCTTTGTCTTGAAGATGTTTTAAAGACGTTTTTAAAATTGCTGCAAGAGTCTCGCATTGTTAGAAAAAAATGTCGTTCACAGTTGACTAGTAATTTTCAGAAGAGTGACAGTGAATTCGATTAAGGGAAAAAATCGTTAAATTTCAGATTTCACTGAATTCTAATTTTTTAAGTGAGAGGAGAGCGGGAGTTTTACAACTTACTTGAATTTTTATTCAAAATATGAATATTCAGTATTCAATCACGTTGAATTTTCAATTAATTGAAAAGCTAAGAATATATTCACCTGAATTATCCTGAGTTCTACCAATTTTTATAGAATAATTTCATTAAAATTTACAACTTCGATGGATTTTTCCATGAAATTTTGAATATTTAATGACGAAATTCCTCGAAATTTCTGCAGAACTATAACGAGTGCCTGGAACTATTCAAGAGACAATAGACCCAGAAAAATAACGCATTTGCATGGAATAAAACTCTTCATTTCCCATTCTCCCAACCCATTCCACAATATTTTTGTCTTGGAGCTGTTTAATTCATCGTAAAATTTCACATTTCACTAAAAATTCAACGAAATTCTCATCTTCCTAACATACTTGAACTCCCAATCAAAACATGAATATTCCTTTGCCAAATCACGCTCAATTTCCCTGCTTTCTACATTTTCATGCAACAAATCAATTCAAATTTTCACCTTCCGCCGTTTCCATAAAATTTCGATTTATCACTGAAGAAACTGCTTGAAATTTCAGTAGAACCACACCGTGACGCACAAAATCGCTAATATGACCCAAAAATTGTCACCATTCACTCGTCATAATGCAAGCCCTCACCCATTTTCCTACCGAACTCCCTGATTCCCCCGAAACCCCTCAATTTCCTCCAAAAAAATCTTCCCCACATAAATTATTGTCCCACCACAACCTTCCCCATTAACTCACAGAAATATCCCCCACACATCACACCGATTCCCTCCAAAAGTGATTTTTCTCTCAATGCAATACCTCACTGCATTCCTGGAAAGCCTTCTCTCTTCATTTACATCGAAACCTTTTAAATGCCACGTGAAATATATCGCACTGCCCCGTTTTATGCGCTTTGACCGTTCCAATACATTGTCTCTTTACCCCACATGTTTTCATTGGCAACCGAGTGCTACCACGGGAGGCTGCGATCGTGTGTTGCCTCCCGCCATATATCAACTAGTATAAAATAGCTAATGTGAAAGAACCAACAGTGATGTGTTGTGTGGTGTCCTCCGTCTGAGTGTCAGTCTCGGACTATTCCCAGGTCAGCTATTACCTCCGTTTCGAAAATATACACCAACACTCCGCCCACTTAGAACTTAAATAATTCAGGAGCGTGTGGTGGTCTCCGCGAAACCCTCTCAGTGCTGATCAATGCGATTGTGTATTTTTGAGGCAATAACACTAGCCAAATAATCATCAACCGTCAATAATTCATCAGCTATTGCAGCATCAAGACACCCCGATATCCCCACAATTTCATGTTCAATAGACTTGGGAATAATTTACACTCGTGTTATTTCGAATAACCCACTTTGACGTCGGGAGTTTATTTTAATAGATACATTTCTGCCTCTCAAATGAGCGTCAAGCGCCAACTTCCACTTTGCCGAAAGCACTTTTCGTTAGTCCCAGTTTAAATTTGTTTCTCTGAATAAAAAGAAACCTGGGTATTATCGAGTTTATTGTTCCTCGTTCTGTGATGTCGATACAATTTCTCGAAAATCAATAGCCCAACTGTCTTCCCCCCCGGGTGCCTCACAGTGGCTCTAATTGAACTGATGTATACGGCAATTCCGGTGAATCGATTGCTCTGTCAGTTGAAAACAGCGAAACGAAAGTTTTGCCGGAAAAATTGGTAGATGTGGTTTTTCATTCTCGTCAGGAGTTGTATTTGATGGATCAATGGTTTTCGGAAAATTGTGCCGGAGAAAAATGATGCTCGTTGCTCGGATGGATGACAATGCCGGTGTTGAAATAGAATTCATACCACGGTTTGTGGTATCATGGTCAATGAGGAGAGTATATCACACGTAGTGGGGATTTCGGTGGAATTACGATGGTGTGGAAGTGAGAGTTCAGTTGTGGCAATTAACACTTTTGTGGTTAACCAGGATGTTGATTGAGGGAGGTGTCATTGACGGGTTTTGACTGATTATAATTCAACGATGCATGCGGGTATGAGAAGTGCGTTCGTTGGGGCCAGCAGGAGCACAGCGATTAACACCCGAAGGTATGAAACAGGTAATGTGGCATTCTTGTACAAATACTGTTCTGTCTGCTGGTCGATGTTACGCGATGTAACGACTTTGGAATTTGAATTTGGATTCGTATCGTATTTCTTCGAACACGGAAATAGACTTTGGGTGGTCAAGGGAATTGATGGTTTGGCGAGTCAAATCTGCCAGACTCTGACACGCACATTAGGTTCGGGATTGAGATGTGTCGGTTGCCAGAGTCGACCAATGTATCGTGGGGTTTTTAATAAAGATCTCGGGGCGCTTGTTGAGGGGTGGGCGAGAGGCGCTCGCCATCTGGTGGATTGTAGGGGAACGCTGGGGCTTGCGAATCGTCGGGGGTGTATCTAACGGTGCTTCAAGAGCATCTGGTGTTGTAGCTAGACCTAGGGTACCTTCTGGTCTGGTGGAATATTGTATCGACTCGGTGCTGGGGTTACCATCGAATGATAAAGAGAATTCTTTTCAGAAGA
This sequence comes from Diachasma alloeum, assembly GCF_001412515.2. Lineage (NCBI taxonomy): Eukaryota > Metazoa > Arthropoda > Insecta > Hymenoptera > Braconidae > Diachasma > Diachasma alloeum. The sequence goes on along the minus strand of NW_021680455.1, from coordinate 211,077 downwards.
AGGGAAGAATAACAAAAATATCCCTTTAGTATTTGTTTACTAAATCAATTTATCGTGCTAGTTTTCACTGGAAATCCAAACTTAAAATGATAAATATCCTCGTTCTATTCATCCAATAATGCCTCAAATTATATTTACAACAACTGAAGAATAATAACAATATCAAACCAAAGTCAAATGATAAATCCTATTGAAAATGATATAAATTTTGAATTAAACCGAGCTGTTAATCACAAAACCTAGAAACAATCTTTCAATTCCTTCTAGATTAATAATGGATCAGTAGCGAAGTGGTAAAAGGGTTTAAGTCGACTCATCTCCCAGTCGAGTTTTTGAGAAATATTTCCAAATCTAAGGGAGATAGCGAAATTTTCGTAATTACATTTATTGTAGCACTCAATCGGCTCCACAAAAAAGGTCATAACAAAAATTTTGCCATCTCCCTTAGATTCCGAGATATTGCTCGAACACTGTAAACTGTCGTAAATTTCCCTGAGTGAGCTTAATTCTTAGCTCGGAAGTATCGCCTGTTCGATAAAGCCTTAAACTAAAACGTCTTGAAGACACTATTTCTTACAGTGGCGATCATAAAATGAATAAGATCTCTCGCAATTGAACCGGAGCCATAAATTCTTCAGTCCCTCTAACGTATAAAAACCCTTCTCAGGCATCTGCTCCAGTCGTCGCCTCCCCCGAACCCGAAAAAAATTCTAGATTAAACCTATCCAATGATTGATGTGCATATGCAACCTGTCTATAAACCCCTTCTCGAAGCGCAAATGAGGGCGTCGAAAAATATTGACTTGACTCTTCGACTTATTAGTAATTGACGTACAGTCGCTCGAAACCAGGGCAGCCATCGTTGACGTTGCTGACCTGGGTCACGAGTTCAAACGTTGCCTGCAGGTGATTCGTGACGCACGCTTCCTGGTTCCCAACTTACACCCCTCTACATTATCCTCCCGAGGAGCATGCGTGTGCATAACTGAGTCCCCATACGCTCCATAACAATGAGTTAACAATGTACATATTTATAAAAAGCATTCTCGTCATGAATATCATGCTGCGATATTCTGAGTACAGTGCAGTTGACGGAGTAAATCGGAAAATCGATTTCACCTGTCACGGGTGGAAGTTAAGGATATCTAAGTACTTTGAGAGTTTTTTTTTCTCGTTGAGGTTCGTCTTGGGGTTTTTCGTTCAACATCAAAGCTTACGTGGACCCTAGGTTACTGAACATTTTGCAGTGATTTTGTTTATAGAATGAAAGGGAAGGAAAATTGATCGGAGGGAAATTGACGAAATGATTATGTTCCGTTTTGGAAAGGATTATTCAGTCCATTTTTTTAGTGCAGATTCATTAATCATTCGGAACAATTCATATCAATGAATGTTTAAATGGTTTTGGATTGACAATTTTTCAGTTTTGTGAACTTAAACTTGATTTTTCTTTGCGTTTTTATTCACATTAAATAAAGAGATTTTTTTAGAGACTTGATTGGTTAGAAATGGAATTATTTTTTAGACATCCAAAAGAACGTCTTTATTATCGTGTAATAATCGCTTGCTTGGATTAAATAAACCGTTTATTTGGTTCTAATGTTGCATTTCTAGAATGATTAACACAATTTGAATATTTTCATTAAACGCATGAATGAGTTTGATAATTTTCAACGAAAATATTGTTACAGTGAAAGGAAAAATTTGAAATTAGTAGTTCTAATCGATAAATGTGTCCCACAATGTCAGATAATAATTGAAACTTAGAGTTTAGTATCAATTTTCAGGGGAGCACAATTGAATTGGATTTAGGGGAAAAAAATAATAAAATTTCAAATTCCATAAAAAATTGAAGAGAAGTACACAATTTTGCTTGAATTTTTAATCAAAACATGAGTATTTAGCGCCAAATTACACAATAGCCACCTGACTTTTCCAAATTTTTATCAACTTCCTTGAAATAATTGACATTTCGCTTTGATTTTTTCATCAAATTATAGATTTCCAAAGATGAAATTTCTCAGAAATTTCCGTGGAACCGTCATTCGACAAAGATTACCAATAACTGAATCAAAAATTCTATCCAACGTGTCTGTGGGTGTTACCGAGCCATATTCCCGAAATTCTCGGTGTTCTTCTCGACATACGCCTCCCGATAAAGTCGCCCCACACCATAAATCCCATCAATACTTGATGCGCCGACACGAGAGAAGTAGACAAACACAGTGGAGCACCGTGCCGAGGGTCGGGTCACTGACACCCACCCATCGGCTGTTTGTTCCCAATCCTCCCTCTGTGGTCCGCCCAGTGGCATACCCTAACCACTTGGCTATTCCGAGCAAGGGGTTATGGTACAAACACACCAAGTGGTTATGCCCCAGTGTTGGCGTGACTGTAGTAAAAATATTGTCAGCACACGGAAGAGAAAAAGCCGGTGCATTCACGACTCGAATGCACGCGAAAAGAGGGACTCACATGGTGGGCAAGAGGCGGTGAGAGGAGTGTGGGAGGGTGAAAAGAAACCAGGGGGAGAAAATTGTTGGTTAGAGGGAAACGAGGGGGATTTAAACATGGCGAAACCCAGTGACCGATAGAGAGAGGGAAAGGAGAGCCGACCCACCCTGAGCCCTCACTTCTTTTCACCCATAACTCGGCTGATGCAGTTTGTGCTGCAGTCAGTCATTCCGACGCCGTGTTACCACTCACTTCAGGACAGCAAAATATCTCCCCACCTCGCCCCACCCACCATTTGATGTTCATCGATAACGCGAGATTATTGAATCTGTGAGGAGATTTGAGATCCGTGCGATACCGAGCCAACCTAACGTGGGGTGCATCCACAGTCGGTGTGAAACGACATCTGTAGGATTCACCGGGAAATCCTCGGGGTATCATCGCTGCAGGGAGCTTGCGGGGTGGCAATCACGGTCGGTGTTTGCAGTGAGGAGTTACTGTTATCTCACGCGGTGGAGATCCTGGACTTTGCAGGGAGCTGCAGATACCGTGAAACGATACGCACCATCACTGAATAACAGTAATCACCAATTTGAAGCTTTTAAAAAACTTGAAACATTCACTTTCCAACTTTCCTCCATATTTACGAAAAACAATTTCCCCACTTTTCTCACAAATTATTCCATGCAAATATAAGCACGGATATGCAGATCGAAGCCAAACATACATTTGCACTAGTCCCCCCCTCCCCCCGCGATCTAGAGCTCCGATATCACCAGTCGGTCAGCACATCGAAAATTAAAAGCTCCTGCTATAATCAGCGATGGAAATCTCATTGGGGTTAGCGTGCCGCCAAGCAGACTCGTTTCATCAGAGATGTTTTTACTTTTCACCCCCCGCACGCGCACACATTGCACTGTGAAAAATCCACTGAGAGCTCGGCAAAGTAGGTGTCGCCCCCTGGCAGCTGCACCGGCAAGCCGCAATATCCTGTTTCGCGCCACCGGGGGGGATGGGAATCGACTTCGGCGAAATGCGCGGTCAGGTTGCATACCGGAAAGGGGGGTTGAATGGCGTTGTTGGTGGTCAGCATGGGCGTCCCGATCGCCACGTTGTCGATCATCTCGGGAAGCCTCGTCAATCCATCAGCCGAGAAAACCTAAATACCATCGAAAATCAGAATCCTAACTCAGCAAGTGTAATCAAGACCGTCCATTAAACTCATTCGAACCGTAAACTCCGCTCAATCGCGCTAAATGTCCCGACGAAAGTTGCCAGAGTGATGGAGAGCTAGGGTTATTGTAATCGTTGAGTGCAGCAGTCCGCCGGATTTAGGTTAGACAACCGTGAATGCACAACGCCCTCTGGCTTTCCCCCTCGATCGTCTCCGATAAACCGGTGTCAGTGTCACCCTTAAACAATCCGTCCGTATGATGGAAGGTTGGAGAGTCGTAGGTTGCAGATGTGCTGTGATAACGAGGGTTGAAAAATTTTCTACTTCAGTTATTGGAGAGACGGCGACAGCGTTTTGTAATCATCGAGTTGAATGGGTGGGCCGGGCACCGAGCGGGCAACGAGGCACAAGCTGAACGGGGTGCCACACAACGTCGGTCACGGGGATCATCTCCTCGTTATCGGCGAACAACCCGCTGGTGCCTGTCGTTGTTACCAATCAAATCATCAGCCGAACGATACAGTCACTCTCCAACACATTTATCTGAACATACCGCACAGCATAACTGGGAGTATCAGCAGTTTGACACTTGACACTATCAACAACAATTATCAGGAGTACAAGACGTCTAAAGTTGACACGAACGACAGTGCTAAGACGACAATGTCATCGCCACCAAAGCACAGACGTGGCTTTGATCCTAGTGACACCACCGGCAGCGGCGATTATCGGCGCTATCGTCGCGTCAAGACGCGAAAGTAAGTCATTAAGTTAAACAACAAGCTCATTTGTTCGTATCGAGGCACGTGTGCACTCAATCACTCCGTGACTCGAATTAATGAACGGAAATAAAGAATTGATGGGATTTATCTCACTGTCTTTATTGCCGAGGGACTCGGGTTTTTAGGCCAGCTGAGCGTTACAACCTTCTCGATCTACCTGAGATATGACTCAAGTTGGTGATCGATAAGAGGAAATGCACGGCTAGGTCTGGTAATCCCGAGTCACCCATTCTGTTCACTCGCTTCGTATTATGGAATGCACAATTATATGAACAAAACATGTTCACAGATGCTTTGTGTGTAATCACCGTGATGTTCGAAGATGGACTTACTTGCTAATGGGCTTCACTGATCTCCCCACAACCATTCAGTCATGGCACAAGTTTAACACTTTGCTTGCGATGTTCAATGTTGGATCGGCTTAACTGGTTTTTTGATACAATAGCATCGTCAGTGTGTAATCCAAGCCCCGATCGAAGCTCATGTCGGATGATGCAATGTATCGAGGGTACTTCACGCAACTGCTCCAAGCTTTGCCTATCTCTCGATGTTCCACCGATTCCGCTTCAAGTGTATTTTCTGGATATAAAACACGGGAATACAGAGATTCGACAATTGCAACTGCACTATTGGTACAATTAAAACACCTGATCGTGAATATATTTTTGTAAGATTGGTTTTATTGTTTGGATGAGGGCTGATGCACTTGTGTATGTGAATTGTGGTACACTTTGGGAATAAATGATTGTTAATAAAAGAGCAGAGATGTAACCTTAAGCTTGTTTTTTACACTTGATGAATATCTTGTTCGTGTTTTAATGTCAAAGGTGAAAGTGCATCGTCTATTTCAGGAGCAATTAATTCCGAGTTTATGACCTCGGGTGGTAATCGAGGGCCGTTAAATATCTCGGGGGAGATAGCAATAGAGGAGTAGCCAAATTTCTGGCTGCCTTCTATTTTGATGGTCACGTAGGGGAAGGGAACTGTTTCATTTGTTTGATATGTTTATATGTAAAAAATATCAAATGTCAAAAACCAGTCTTCAAGACGTCTTAAACGAAGACGTTCATTAACTAAGACATTCCCATGTCTCAATTTGAGGCACTAAAAAGTTCATTATTTTCAGACACTCTTTGTTCTACTGCACACCACATTTTTATAATTCTCATGCTTTCCGGATTTTCCGTCAAATCCATATTGGGGCACCTCTCAAAACGCGCAATACGTGACTCGACATATGTTTGAGAGGAAAAATAGATCGTACGTTATTTCAAGAAATTACGGAGACTGAAAGCATTGGTGGTGGCGCAGAGGAAGTGGGTTCGATCGAGTCACTTCAACTTCCTTCCTCTGATCGAATTTATTGTTAAACCACCACCCAAGTGCAGCCATGACGTGACAATGGCAAAGTCCCTCGGGATATAGCGTTTGGTTTCGCCGTGCTAAAAAGGGGGAGAATAAATGGAATTTCCTTACCTCTCTATTATTCTTACCAGTGGTTTGGGTAAATTTCGTTACGTGGATAACAACGTACCGCTAAATTGAATAATACCGTTTTACGTTGTCACAATTTTACTCACTCACCGGGATTTTAAAGTAGTTCAAACCAACGCAACTCAATTTTCTGGAAAAACAGAAGGTTTCAAATTGAAGGTATAATTGAACTGCAACACTCAATTACGTGATTCAATTGGAGAAAGAATCGAACTAGTCTCAGTGGCTTCACTCGTCTTAAATGGTCCTCAGATCAAAGTGGAAATAAAAGAATAGAAATTATTTCCTCTTAAGAAGTTGGCATTTAATTTCTCAACTCCTCAACCCTGTCACCAAAAGGTCCTCCCAACAATCCGACTTCTACCGCCCCTTTTTTTGTACTCCTACCCCACTCTCGCACTTCACCGATTACTCCACCCTTCCTCGTTTCTCTTTCTCTTATTCTATCTTCATTCTCCTTTCTGGTGAGTTGAGCAAGTCATGTTGGTGCTTAAATTAAATCTCCAGGCTGGGTAGCTTCGAGGATTCCACCTTCTCATCTAGCTACCAAAAGCTAATTCCGGTGAAAGCAATGTAATTAATTATCAGTGTGAATGAAATTACATATTCTGGTTAAATTGCTGGAACCAGAGAGTTGATACATGAATTTCTAGAGTGGAGACTGGAGGAGAATCTAAAAACAGGTGTTGACAATAATTGCTTCATTATAATCATGGTTTATGTGTGATGATTGCTTGGAAGATATGCAGAAAGACATGTCTGATTATGCACTAGATGAAGGAACAAGAATTATTCACCTAAAGTACGACAAATAATCCGAATTGTGCTGAAAGCCAAATTTGAAGGTAATCGTACCCTGACTTAAATTTATCTTTGTTCATGGTCGTGATGATCAAACTTTACACTCAGGTCACTCAATCCGTTTTAAATAAATGTTGATATATGAATTTCAAAGTTAGAAACAGAATTGAAATGTGAAACCCGCTGTTTTCCAGGATTTGTCTGTCATGATTTTCTCTGAATATCGTATTGTTCTCTAAATGAGTGCTTGGAGAGAGGGAGACCCTTCTAATCCCATGACGTTATACAAATCCACATACATTGCATACCTGATAGTCAATATGAACAATCAACAAAATTTATTTGGTCAGAACATGAGACGTTTAAGTCGCCCAAATTTGACTTTTTTCAAACATCTCCTTTAAACCTCGATCAACACCTTGACTTCGTTCCTCAGAAAGCGACCTCCGGCTTCATCGCAATTATCTACCTTCGAGGTCAATCAGTGCCCCTTGATGAAGTGTTAATCCATGAACTTGAAGGGTGAATTTGGATGCACAAGTAGAGAGCAGCTGTTTACTACGGTTGCCCTATCATAACCATGTTGTCCTATAATGACTAAGTAGAGGGTGTGACGTAATTCATGAGGTCTACCACAGAACCTTCCTGTTCATAAATCTTCAAACCCACCCAGGCCGAAGTCATGCCTGATTATGACACCACAAACTACTCAACCATAACTCGATAAACAATGTGACAAATCTTGAGGTCCTCACGAAACCCACCACAAGTTATCTTCCCCCATCATCCCAATGATTACACCGCCCCGTCGCAATTACCCACCGCCAAGGTCACTCAATGCGTTCTCCTTTACAAGCTTCTAAGCTTGTAAAACTCAAATCCAAGAGGCTATTCCATTTAAGCATTGTCTCTTTTCACATATATCGGCCACAATACCTCGGGAAGCCATTGAAAATCCCTCGCATGTTGAACCGACTGACCCAGTGACAGGTACGTAACAGCCCCTAGCCACCCAGTTCTCATCCACCAAATCCCTGTAGCACAGCGAAAGCAGTCGACTGAATATTGATACACACTTCGCCCTTCATCAGTAATATACATTCCGTCTCTGGTGTCACCTCTGTGCATCATCACCTCAATATCAAAGGCTCACGCCTTCAGAACAGATCACCAAAGTGCCTAGTCTTTTGCTACATCACTGGCGATTAGAGCAATAGGTGTCAAGAAAGTAATATTGTTTCAGTCGGGCGTGATTCACAGCTTGTTCCACGCGCATCAGAATGTGGAAGGTTAAGGAGCCTCTGGTTATTAACGATACCGGTGTGATATGGGGTTCGTAGGTAGTGTTGTCATCGATTCGGTGATATTTATGATCATCACGAACACTACTCTCCGGTTCATCGGCATTTGCGAAGTGTGTATTCCTCATTCCATACTGCTGACTGGTTTCTTCATCTGCACGCTCTTCATGTAAGTTACAATCTAACATTAAGAAGAGGTATTTTCTAACTTTGTTGCGACTGGGAAAACTTAAGAACTAGCTGTACTGTACGGACATGACATAAGTTTACAACAAAAGTCCAAACTTTTTGATGACTAGCCACTCGATCAAGGAACTAGTGACTCTGACAGCAGTTCCATAGCAAATGTCTCCTCAAGGTCATCCACCTTTCGACGCGGGGTATAAGAATTCTTAGATTTTGCTTGGGGAAAAATTCCGAATTGATTTCTTTCTCAGTACAATACAAGTTCTTTGTTTTCGTCTGTAATTGTCTTGTAATTGCTTGATACGTAGACCCCCTCGGGCCCTATATTCTGTCTCGTCTCTTCTGATTGTTTTTTGAGGTACACTGACAGAAGCAAAATGTTACGTTAGAAAAAAATCGTGTATTCTCATGCTGCCACAAATGAAATGAACTTCATTTTTAGAGAAGTTCTACGTCTCTCAACCACATGTAGATGTAATTTGAAATTTAACAACAAAGTAATGGTTGATTGGAATGAAATTATCTTGGCAAAACTGATTTTTTCTGTCAGTGTAAGGTAAAGTCCCCGCGAATTCGTTTTGACCGGAGTGTCACAGCGAAAGGATTTGAATCCGAGTTGCGTCCATCGCCCACAATTTACCGTGAAGTTTAACGAATGAGATGCAAGTCATTTGACAGTATAATAAGCCACACGCCACCCACTGGAAATCCCTCAATTTTCGTGAGCCAGGCAGTGATAGAGGCCCCAGTGACGCTGGCAGGAGCTGCCGAGTGCCCGAAATAAATTCAAACAGTTGCAAGATTTCCTCGGAACAATTAATTTTAATGGCTCGATGATGATACTGGGGGTTGGTGAGGGGGCCCGAGGGTTTGGTCACTGTACGTATATTGCAAGTATCGCCTGGAGATTGAAGTGCAGTATTGAATTTAACCCCGAACATGGTCGAATATTGCATGCTCCATCAATTCGTTCAATCATGGCGAGTGACGTACGGCTTGACAGTCATTGGTGAGAGACACTGGTGGAACATCGCTCTTCGATAATTATTTCATCCTTCCTTGTGCACAACAATGAAATCAATTTAGCGTGAAAATTCTGGAGTAGGGGTGAGCTAAATTGTTTGAAATACAGTGGGGAACAGTTTTGGGGGAAATTTCAGATATATTTTGGGGAAATTTCTTTTGTGTCGATTTTCCAAATAGTTCAAGGATTTTTTACATTGAAAATTTGATCATTTGATGAAAAAACCAATGGATATTGTCAATTTCAGTACAATTGTTGAATGAAAAATTAATGGAAGTGAAAGTAACCACATTGGGATATAAAAAATGTTGTGAATCATTAAAAAAATTACATACATAACTACTTTTATGTAGAGATTTCGTTGCACTTCATTTAAATCTCGAACTCGAAAAGGAAAATTCTGTATTTTTTATGTTTTGTCAAATTAATAAATTTCTTTGAATCCATTGAGATTTCAGCGTAATTTTCTACTGAACATTGATGTTTCGATTGACAATTCAAGCCATTTCAGAAAATCTTGTCTCCCTGTTGTTTGACAATTTCAAAATTGATTATTTTTGTCTTCACTTTAGAAAAAATTTCATTTTGCGGAAAAAGACCCTGAATTCGGGGAAAAGTCAATGGAATTTTAAGTTTCTCTGAAAATTTAAGGAAAGTCCCAATTTTTCAGCAGCAAGTCGCCAAAAATTTCTCAATTTGCATAAATTTAAAGTGAAAATGAATATTTATAACCAAATTCCCTTCAATTTTCACGGAATTCCTTCAAAATTCTTAGAACTTTAGAAATGTTTTGAGAAATCCCCAGAAAATTCAGAGGAATCCGCAATTCACCGAGAGATTAATTAAACTGAAACTCACAGTTTCCACAAATTTTTCCATGAAATTATGAATTTTCAATGACAAAAATTCTTCAAATTTCCGTGGAAAATTTTCAACAGTGTTCCTGAGTAGAATTTAATGTCGCTTTCCTGAAAATTTCGAAGGAATTGTCCCCGAAAGGGCAATTTTTTTCCAGCAGTATAACCAAGAATACCACGAAGCCACTCAATCCTGCACAACAATCTCCAGGCTTTGAGACTTGATATCACGTAGTGGTAGAACTTGAGGGTAACCTTGAAATAATCATATTACTTGGCAGCTCCTGACCCTCCAATCATCAAGATGAATTGGATCAGCGAATTGTTTCCAGCTGGGATGATGCTATCTGGTCAGAGAGAACACATCAGACCCAATATGAAGCTCAAGAAGCGGTGATTACACAGTGCAAGTGTATAAACCACTTGCAACTAACTCTGAACCCCCCCCCCCTCTCACAGTATATCTAGTTTCCAGTTGTAAATCTAAACTTGTTTGGTAAACTTGGGTAAATCCCGGCGTGCACAATTCACTCCTGAATACAGCTTAACCGTAGAATTTGTTAATGGAGAAAATTTTGAAGTTTCCAGCCAAATCCAGATAAGCCGTGACGAGATGTAGTTAATGAGGGCTCGAGGGTTTTATTGAGGGTATGGACATCTTGGCTCTTGTTATTCGGCGGATTCGAAGAAATCAGGGTGGTTTATGAAGTGATGGGGGATTAAAGGTCAGGAAACTTGGTGAATAGTTAGGCTTGTTCAGTCAAGTTTCTCGGCACTCGCTTCTCCTCTCGGGAGAGTTTCCACGGCGAACTCTGCGATGGGAAAATCGATGGGCTGTTCATTGTGCCTGTTCAAGTCTAGTCACTGGGAGGACTAGTGTCTTAAAGACATTTCAATTCGGGGAGGAATAGGTACATGGGGGAGAAAAGGTTTTGATTTTTAGGGACTTGTCACTGATTTTCAGCGATCTATCACCAATTGTGGATGATACTGGACACTGAGTCGTCAGTGAGTTTTTTTCTGTGGAATTTGGTGATAGATTCGTAAAAATTTGAGGTGGGGCTCTGCACATTAGTGACTTTACTCTGAAAATCAGAGTTAACTCTAAAAATTAGTGATGTTGTCACCGAGACTTAGTGAGTAAATCAAGGAATTGGACAATTTCGCAATCACCGAATTTCACAATCGGGAATTCTTAATGAACGGGGAGAAATTCCTGAAAATCTGCGACGTCTCCCTAAAAATCGATATTTTTTTCTCTGTGCAAAATAGTTCAAGTCATTTTCGTCGTGAAAATTTCGCTATCTCTTTCAGATTCAGAGATATTTTTTGAAAACTGAACCAGGAGCTGCTGTTAAATATTTTTGTTTAAAATTCACGGTACACGACTTGCAATTATTCATAACGTGACGTGTTCGTTGAAATTTCAAGGGATTTATTCATTGAAAATTTACATTTTGATGGAAAAATCAGTGAAAACTGTGGATTTTATTTAAATTATTCTATGATAATCGATAAAAATCAGGAAAATTCTGAGAAATATCCTCTTTAATTTACGATTAATTGGATATCGTAAGTTGAGACTGAATATTCATGTTTTGATGGGAAATCCAAGTCTGTCGGGGAATTTTCTTTTCCGGCTTCTAAAAGAAGTTGGCATTCAATTTACGTTTCAGAGAAGTTTGAAGTTTTATGATTTTTTCCCCCTCAAGGCGAATTCAATTTAACTCACGGCAGAAACAAAAAAGCGTCTCACAAAAAAGCCCAAAATGAGCCATTTTCTCGAACTGAAAACAAAATGTTTGAGATTGTGACCAAAGTGGAACATTTGTGATCCTCTTCAATTCTTGACACACTGCTAAAAAAATTGGGCTGAATTTTTCGGAAATAAAACTTGAATTCGATTTAAGGGGAAAATGCCAATGGAATTCCTTTTCTGAAATTCTGAGTAATATCCCAATTTTGTTAGCGGTAGGAAGTCAGAAATTTTACAATTTAGATGAATTTTCGCTGCCAATTTCCTTGAATTTTTGGGGAATTCCTTGAAAATTCTTAGGATTCAAGAAATTTTTGACGGAATTCCCTGAAAATTCAGAAAAATCAGGATTTCAAGAAAATACTTCTCTGAATTTTCCAGCTTTTTCCCGGAATAATTAAACTGAAATCTACCGTTCCCACAATTTTCCATTACATTGTGAATTTTCAGTGACAAAATTCCTCCAAATTTCAGTGAAAAATATTCAACAGCGTATCTTTGACATCCTCATCCATTTCTTGACATCTTTATTTACAAACAGAGATTGCGCTTTTACGCCGATGTCACTCGCGCTTTGCCCTAACTTCCCCTATATCTCACGCTGGAGCCGCAACTCCTCACTTCGTGATGCACAAACCACAGATGTTGGTAACGTAGAGTTCAACCGCAATGAACTTCCAGAAGCCATTCCAAACAATTTCGCTCTGACCCTTCCGCAGTCTCTCGCAATGGGATTGAGCGAGTCAACCCGTTTCCGGCAGATGGCACTGGCACATTCTGGTGAATTTCCACCCTTCTCGGTGCAGTGTAAGTGCACCAAAGAACAACGGCCGACCTCGAAACTTTTTTTTCAATTTTTTTCCCAGTCCCGAAGAAGGTCAAGCTGTTCAGAATCAAATATTTCCCAATGAATCAGCGATTTTTTTTCCAGCTATTTCGACGGCTGGAGGTATCGACGCAGCGCGCGAGTGGTCAGGAGTCGTGTGACGCACGGGATTTTCCAGCAATGGGGAAAGCACATGGTTCATCCAGAGTGCAACTGCACTCGGGAGCACTCGGGATACCGAGAAGTAGGTCGTGACGTAATTCTCGTGATCGTTTAACTGGGGCATATCGATAGAGACAGTGAAACGCGCGTGAAAGCATCGGGAATTCAAACTTGTTATATGTTTGATAGAGCGGTGAGAAGAGAGGGAACGGGGTGGGGCGGGAGGGAGAGGGACTGCAAGAGAGGGTGATGATGTTACGCATTTTGCAAGTCCCGTTTTCCATGCCATTTTCATGAAAAATCCAATAGTGGCATGACTCTCTCACTCATCACTATTTTTATTGTCAACATCGAAAGAGGTTTTGCTCAATCGCAGGACGAATCCGATCTCGGAATTCTCTGTTTATATTTCTTTCTCTCCTTAGGTGTATTCCTCGGTTTTATTTATTTTCGGCACATCACGGTTTTCGTATCTGGTTTATCCGAGGATTGTGATAAAAATTGAATTGGAATGGAGATGGAGAGTGGCGGGGGTTTTTCTTGGTGGGGGCGGGTGGATATGGATGTCGGAAATTTGAATTGTTGGGGATTCTTAACACGTTGGAATAATCGGAGGAGACGGGGTTTGGTCACGTCAAGATTTGCGAAACTGAAATGAAATGATAAAGGGAATTTTCACTTAATTTGCGTCATTTGATACTAAATATTCATGTTTTAAAGGAGAATTTAAGGAAGTTGAGGAATAGTAGTCCAGATGCTCCAGAATTTGAAATTCTATTGAGTGGTCAGTGAAATTTGAAATTTCTCTTCCTTAAATTAAACTCAATATCACTCTCCGGAAAATTACAATTAGACCAAAAATTGAATTGCGATGAAGATGGGGAATATTGGGTTTTTTTTTTGTGGGGGCGGGTGGATATTGATGTTGGAAATTTGAGTTGTTGGGGATTCTTAATGCGTTGGAATAATCGGAGGGGAGGGGTTTAGTCACGTCAAGATTCGCGAAGCTGAAATGAAATTATGAATGGAATTTTCACGTAATTTGCGCCATTTGATACTGAATATTCATGTTTTGAGGGAGAATTTAAAGGTGGGGAATAGTTGTCGTCCAGATGCTCCAGAATTTGAAATGCCATTGAGTGTTCAGTGAAATTTGAAATTTCTCTTCCTTAAATTAAACTCAATATCACTCTCCGGAAAATTACAATTAGACCAAAAATTGAATTGTGATGAAGATGGAGAATATTGGGATTTTTTTTTTGTGGGGGCGGGTGGATATTGATGTTGGAAATTTGAGTTGTTGGGGATTCTTAATGCGTTGGAATAATCGGAGGGGAGGGGTTTAGTCACGTCAAGATTCGCGAAGCTGAAATGAAATTATGAATGGAATTTTCACGTAATTTGCGCCATTTGATACTGAATATTCATGTTTTGAGGGAGAATTTAAAGGTGGGGAATAGTTGTCGTCCAGATGCTCCAGAATTTGAAATGCCATTGAGTGTTCAGTGAAATTTGAAATTTCTCTTCCTTAAATTAAACTCAATATCACTCTCCGGAAAATTACAATTAGACCAAAAATTGAATTGTGATGAAGATGGAGAATATTGGGATTTTTTTTTTGTGGGGGCGGGTGGATATTGATGTTGGAAATTTGAGTTGTTGGGGATTCTTAATGCGTTGGAATAATCGGAGGGGAGGGGTTTAGTCACGTCAAGATTCGCGAAGCTGAAATGAAATTATGAATGGAATTTTCACTTAATTTGCGCCATTTGATACTGAATATGTTTTGCGGGAAAATGTTCAGTGCAATTTGAAATTTCAGTATTGCCTAAGTAAAACTCAAAATAAAACTGTTAGACTATTCAATAACATTATAAACCTCGAGTTTAATTGTTTTTCCTCCATCAAAATTTTCACGGATTCCAATTGAATTGAATTGAATGGAAAAGGATGGGATTTTTTATTGGTGAGGAACGGCTGAATATGAATGTCAGAAATTTGAGTTGTTAAGGATTCTCAACACGTTGGGACACTCAGGAACTGGACTCAAAGTGATTTGCCACGTGTTGGCATATTTGGAGGGGAGAGGCTTTGGTCACGTCAAGATTTTTGAAGCTCCGCAGGACCAGAGATAGGGGAATGAAATAATAAATCGCAATTCCGCTTTAATGTTTCATACCTCGATTTTTTTCATTCATTTTGTGGCCGGAGGTATTTCGACGTGATGGGCTCACTAGCTTTATCCATTCGTTTCCACACAGGAAGACTTAAACGTAAATTGCGTTTAAGAACTCTTCTTTTACGCTTTCTGAAGCGTATTTTACGCTTGAAGTTGGAACGTAAATTGCGCTCAAAATCACCGTAAGTTACGGTTACATAAACGTAAATTACGGGTTCGTATTTGTAAATTACGCTAATTGTTTCCGGATGAAGTAAAAAGATTATTTCAAGCGTAAAATACGATATTTTTACGCATGAATATGATTTGTGACACGCAAAAAACGCTTTCTTTGGGCGTAATTCATGTTTTTATTTTGCCCGTAAAATACGCCTTTTTGAAGCCTAAATTCCGATTTTCCTAACGCCAAAACAAACCAACAGACATCATATTGGCGTTAAGCGTAAATTACGCTTTGCAAAAAGTAATTTATGTCTAAGTTTTTCTGTGTAGCGAGTCAAGTGGGGCATTCCGAGATAATGATAACATGTCTCTGCTTAATGAATAGCAATTTTTTTTTGTTACCGAAAACTTATTTCATTTGCAATGATTTAATGCCATTTAATTCGCAAAAACGATGTGCGGAGTTGATAAAATTATTTAGGCACTTGGGAAATGTTTCCGATGACTTCTGATGTTTCAATGATTTCATGCAATTGCTAAGAAATGTGATATCAATTATGGAATAATTGAACAACACTCATTTAGTAGATAACTCCTTGTACAGTAGCTGAAGAACAATTATGCGCATCCAGTGTAATTTTTCGCGTGAGTGACTCTATTGTACTCTATTCTGATTCATACTCCCGGAGAGAACCAGAACGAGAACTATAGCGGTCGCTCTTGGCTGATTTCCCGTTTGTCGCCTTTGTGCAATTCATTATTTAGAAATTCGCGATTTTCGTCATGTCGTTTAGCAATTGTCGGGTTTGAATGAATTATTAATTTATGAGGCAGAGATGTTTCCAAGGAGAAGTGGATGTAGAATTTATGAAGGATACTTCCTGTCTTCGTAGAATATGAATCCTTGAATTTTTCGGTTGATGGAAACTTTCGAGATTTTATTCTTTCTCTCAGTTATTGATTTATAATTCTGCTCAACGTTATTTTGTTAACGGAAAATATTCTGAAGCAGTACTAGAATTTTTCTTGTGCTTTATTCAATGAATACATTTGAAGTTGTAGCGAAATATCCCACGCACTTCCAACCAATTCCTGACAAAACAATTCAGTAGCGAAGCGGTAAACGGGGTCAAGTCGACTTTGACTATTGGCCAGTTTTTGACGAATATCTCGGAATCTAAAAGAGATACAAAATTTTTTGTGAAGACCTTTTTTGTTGAGCCAACTGAGGGTTATAAAAAAGGTCATTAACAAAATTTTGCTATCTCTCTTAGATTCCGAGATATACATAAAAAAATGGCAAAAAGTCGAAATTAACTTTACCCGATTTACCGCTTCGCTACTGAATTTCTTCCAAACAATTTCTACCCAATGAAGATGCAGTATTCGACAATTTTGCGGATTACAGCCATATGCAAACCAGAATTTCATTAGTTTCAACAGAAAATTTTCATCAAAAGTCTCCACATAAATGACTGCGAATAACCGAAAAATTATCGAAATAATTTCAGCCCCGCTCCACCTAAAAACGTGAAAAACTCCATTTCCATTGGGATAATAATTCCGAATGTTTCCCGTATTTCAGGAAATTCATTTTCTCTCCATCGACCTCTGCTGTCCCCTTAAATCACCCACCCAATAACTCAACCACAATTGGATTCGACTCATGATTACAGAAACTCTCTCCTCCGATACTTAACGCGTGGAGAGAGCGGATTAAAGCAATGAGCGGATAAGTTTGTTAGGAAGTCGAGCTGAAAATAGCTGCACTCTGTTTCTCCAGACCATCTCAAGCGCTAGGGCTTCCAACCGCAGCCCTCTCCCGCCCGTTACTATTCAATCGAGTTAAAATAACTGTCCAATCTCATTTTTTTCACATGTCCATCGGACTGATCGAAGGTGATAAATAATTGAGCTCCATCAACCCAATTTCCGAAATCCTCCGACATGACTCGACCGACCGCGACGCCATCAATGAGTACGGTATCTAGAAATGGTTCTGAATTCATCTTCAAATCAACTTTGGTTGATTCTGTGGATTATGAATTTTCCGATAATCGATTGCACATTTCCCCCACTTTATTTTTCAATCATAAAGTCTTCTCAAAAGAACTCATCGACTGTTCGACGCTTTATCCCCTATGAGAACTCTCTACCCAGCAATTCATGGCTTTCAGATCACTAACAATGTAATATTAACCACGTGTGCAGCGCACTCTTCGTGTAATCCTTCTTGAAGGTAAAAAATGTAATTTCTGTCGATAATGTCCCAACAAAAGGCGCATTCTCAAATTTATAGAAAAAAGAGTGAGGTACACACGTCAAAAATTCAAGGGGAACGTATCGCATTGTATTTGTTGTATGATATTTAATGACGCGAACGTCTGAATGATGATATCATTACAAATCGCAGAGCTCTCAAGTAGAAAAAACAAAAATTAGTGCGTAATTTTTATGAGACATAGTGGAATTTCTGCAGAAAGACTACACTTTTGAATCGTTTTTGACGGAATTCCCTGTACGATTTTTGGAAATTTTAATCGCATTACAGTTCCACTGAAATTTCAAGGAATTTCATGACGGAAAATTGAGAATTTCATGGAAAAATCAATGGAAACTGTGAATTTCCATTCAATTATTCCATGAAAATTAGTGGAAATCACGAACTTTTAGGCAAATATACTCTTGAATTATCAAGTAATAGTGAAACTCCAAATGTCATCTCCTTGACAGTTAGAATTTTTTTGAAAATTAAAATCGTTCATGGAATCTCTCACTCAACCTGGTAATTCAGGATAATTGTGTTTTCCACGTTAGATTATAATTGATATTTAAATGACATTTAGAATTCTCAAACTCATAACGAAAACCACACATCACATCCCCCTAAATGTTCACTGAATAATTCAACAACAAGATACATAAAAATCGTGTGAACGAGCGATCCCCAAAAATTTCACGATTTTAAACTTCAAATTCCGCCAAACTCTATCCCTCTCCCTGGAATTTCCCTGTTTCCCTAAGCCTGCATTTCCCCTCAGCTAAAACCCCCGTAAACTCGAACAGAAGGTTAAAAATCCTCATCCCAAAGACTTTATCCTCTCAAGTGTCCCGTGAAGCTGAAGATTCCCCCGGATTTGAAATAATATTCTCAACTTTCCGCGCAATAAAACGAGAAATTCCGTGAGACAGGGCACGTTTACTTCTCACCCCTCCGTTCCCCGGTTCGGGATGCTCAAAAAGTTGCGCCCATCCTCGCACCCTCCTTTACGATTTTGCCAGTTCAACTTAGGATATCAGCTCTCGACGGAAATTCATAGCTGTTACGAGGGCGGAGTATTTCGGTCACGGTCGTAGAAGTCAGGAAGGGCGCGCTGGTGTTACTTCTTTGCTCCCCCCCCCCCCCCGCACCGCCGGCCCAGCGAATCCAACGACTAAAGCCTTAGACGCATAAAGAAGTGCACTATACCCATTATCCATTTTCGCTGTTTTGTTGTACTCAGTGCAGATAATGTAAATGTCGGCAGGGAGAGAGGGTAAACACTGTGCAGTGTAATCTGCAGTGTCGCGTGCAGCGGAATTCCCTCCGGGTACGCACATACACAGTGTCCCCCGCCCCCCTCTCTTGTTAAGGTATATTCACCGGTTTGCTTTTCTCTCCGTCTTAACCTCAAACTCATCCTTTTCACTCTACGTCAACGCTTCTAGCTATTGGGGCACTACAATTCCCCGCGATTAACGAGCTGACGAGCCCATTACCATCGATTTTCCACTTCCGACTTTGCCCCAGTGCTTGGTTCTTGTTATCAAAGTCAAAATTGCGAAGGGAATTCGTTGGGGTTGCGAGGGGTGGAAATATTGGGGGAGTTATTTTGAGGTGTCGAGAGTTGATTTGGGCGATTGGGGGAGGGAGGGGGCAGTTTGGTTTTTTTTTCGGATTTGGCGACGAAAATTTCAGGTACATTTTTTGGAATTTCTTAGGACAGTTTTGCTGGAATTTCAGAGAATCTTGTCGTCGAGAATTCAAATTTTATGGAAGAATGAATGAATGAATGGAAACTGGGAGTTTCTGTTTAATTATTCAATGAAAATTGATAGAAACGAGGTAAATTTATTCTTGAATTTTCATGCAATTAGAAATTTGGCGTAATTTGGTACTGAATGTTCATGATTTCAGTGAAAATGATAGTAGATTGGAGAATTTTGGCTCTTTGCTGCTTAAAAATTTGGGAAGTCATTGAATTTTCAGTACGATCACAAATTTCATGATTTTTTCTCCCTCAATTGAATTGAGTGTTTCTCCCGTGAAAATTACTGATGTGCAGTCCATGAAATGTTCGAGCCTATCTCTGCTTCCTTTTTTTTTAAAGATTGAAATTTCTGGGACAGAGGAAAGCGGCATGAAATTTTCATTTGGTGTTACAAAATAATTGAACGTCAAATTTTTCTGGAA
The DNA here is from genome assembly GCF_001412515.2 of Diachasma alloeum. Classification (NCBI taxonomy): domain Eukaryota; kingdom Metazoa; phylum Arthropoda; class Insecta; order Hymenoptera; family Braconidae; genus Diachasma; species Diachasma alloeum. Next base: position 191,466 of record NW_021680455.1, on the reverse strand, counting down.
ATTTAAGAGGTTTTCAAAATGTTAAGGAGCAGAAAGACGAAGATTTCTCCACTGACATGACTCTTCAATCAATTGAGAATAGCTAAGACTGATATTGAATTCGATTCAATACACGAATTCGATTTCAAGACACAAATTATTGTAAAATTTTATATTTCAGATATATGTCAAAGCCCTTCACAAATTTTCAGTATGAGTACTTGAGTTTCGAATTGAAGATGAATTTTTACGATTTTTCCTGAATTTTCACAGAATATTTCAAGCGAAGTTAACAGTTTTCATGTATTTTTTGATCAAATTATCAAACCATAAATAGAATCCGCTAAAAATTTCCCGAATTCGAAAGGGAAAATGCCAACGAAAATATTCAACAGTATATACTCAACAAATTGCTCTGCACACAATAATAATAAAATTCCAAATTTTGAGCAGCAGAAAGACCAGAATTTTTCAATCGACTTGAATTTTCAATTGAAAATAAATTTTTACAATATTTTGTGAATTTTCACTGCATATTTAAAACGAAGCTAACAGTTATCACGAATTTTTTTATTGAATAATCAAAACATCAATTGAATCCGTTAAAAAGTCCCTGATTTCGAACCGGAAAATTCCAACGAAAATGTTTAACAGTATGTACTCAACAAATTGCTCCTCAACGCGCTGAAAATTCCGCCGAAAGAGTATCACCACTTCACAAAAATCAGTTATTCGATGCAATCCGACTAAAGCCCCGTCATCCGATCAGTTTTCCTCTCAAATCAATTGAATATAAAAAAATTGTTAAATTCGCTTTTATCCTGATTTCCTCGCGCCGCTGGCTGTGGTTCTCCCCGCAAAGAGAACACACCAGTTGTTTCATGTCGAAGAGCCGTATGCATTTATCATCGCTCCATTGTACCCCGAGTACTGGTGAAACTACATTCATCCCAATCCCCTCTATCAATTTTTACAATGTTCAAAATATTAGTGTCGTGATCACACGTTGAATTTTACGCGTTATTATTCATCGCGAATGTTCACAATAGGTGTTATGCATTGAAGAGGGACAACAGGTACAAACGATTTTGGGTGGTGGGTTGTAGCAGCTGGAGTGATATGCCGGTACAGTTTGCGCGTCGACGAGTGTAATTGGGACACGGTTATCGCTCTTTGGCACCGGGGGTACGCTGTACCCGTCACGCTAAGCGCCATTGATAGTGGATTTTGGTATTGCTGGGAAGATAAATCGCTGTGGAATGGGAAAAATGTCTAATGAAAGTTTAGGGGAATGTTCAAGGCCATTTGTATGGAATTCATTGATTTCACGTTTCACGAGCAGTCATTTTAAGCCGTTTGAGCACGCTGTTGAAAAATATTGGCTGAATTTTCTGGAGAAAGACCTTGAATTCGATTGAATTCGATTGCTGGGAATTTGAGTAAAGGGACAATTTTTTAGCTCAATTCACATGAATTTTCAAGTGACAATGAATATTCATTATCAAATTCCCCTGAATTTTCAGGTAATTCTTTTAAAATTCCTAGAACTCCATGAATTTTTTAAGGAATTCCCTGAAAATTCACAGAAATTTGGAATTCAAAGAGAGATTTCCCTGAATTTTCAGGTAATTCTTTTAAAATTCCTAGAACTCCATGATTTTTTTAAGGAATTCCTTGAAAATTCACAGGAATTTGGAATTTAAAGAGAGATTTCCCTGAATTTGCCTGATTTTTCATTAATTTTCAGGGAATAATTGAACTGATTTTTAAAATTTCCACGGATTTTCCCATGAAATTGTGAATTTTCAATGGCGAAATTTATTGAAATTTCAGTGGATACGTTACTTTCAAAATTCAATGGAAAATTTAATGGAATTTCAAGTTTCTTTGAAAATGAAATAAAATGACAATTTTTTCAAGTGAAAAGGAATATTCACTAGCATATTCCCCTGAATTTCTATGAAATTCTTTTAAAATTCTTGAAACTTCAGTTTTTCAGAGGAATTTTGAATTCAAAGAGAGATTTCTCTGAATTTTGCTGATTTTTCATAAATTTTCCCGGAGTAATTAAACTGAAATTTACAGTACCCACGGATTTTTCCATGAAATGATGGATTTTCAATTACAAAACTGCTCGTAATTTCAGTGGATTACCGCCAATTTCAGTGGTAACTTTTCAACAGTGTATAAAAATATCAGTCCATAATATTTTTTTCATGACGAAACTGTGTGAGTTGAGTGAAATAAGAATTTTATCCTGTAGATTTACGAAAAATAAATAAAAAAAGATATGTAATATTTTATTATTTCAATGAAACTGTAAATTTTGGATCAATTAGTCCACGGAAATTAGTAAAAATCAGAATATCTTTGAAATTCTCAATTAATTTGAAATTCAGCGTAATTTGGTACGGAATATTCGTGTTTTGATTGAAAATTCTCTTACTTCGTGTACTTCTCGTTTCCCTGCTGCTCAAAATCTCAAAATTTCTTCGAATTTTCGGTGAAATTTTAAATTTCCTGAATTTTTGTCGGCCTAAATCGAATTTAATGTACCACTCCCAAAAATGCTACGAAATTTCCCATAAAATTTCAATCTTTGTATAACAATACACAACTTCCTAGTGAGCTTTTCATCATTTTTCAAAATCAACAAGTCATCAAATACCTTTCATTCAACTGTCTCACTCCATCATTCTATTTCATAAAAAAATTACACGTAACAAGCGAATTGTCTTCTTCCCATACCCAATTTAATTTCACCAATTCATTTTCACAATACAGTGTGTCATGAAAATAATGACAAAACTATCATTTCCCTCAATTTCGGCCTAGACTACTCCTCCTGATCCACTTCTCAGGCCCGAGCAAACTCACGAAACCATGAAGGCAGAGAGTTAATTCCGTAAATCGGGCCGAGCGAAGCGTTACCCTCACCAGTTTGATTGTCTCTGTCTCCAGACGTATCCACTCCCGTTGAATTTCGTATTGTGTCCACTCTGAAAGCAAAGCCCAGTGATCAAGTGATCATTGATCCCCGTAACTCGGTGCTATCACTTCGAATTGATGCGCCCCCCCCCCNCATCTCCCCCCCCAAACCTCTCGACGCTTCACGTCACAACTTCAGGGTGAACCTCACCGAATACCAGTGTGATTCCTCTTTGATCGACCATCAGTATTAGTTCAGTGGGAAATTTAGGGAATGGAAAGAATCGCGAGTATTTGTCAAATGTATTAAATTTTTTTTTTCATCATGAAAATCAGAGTTGTCTGTCAATCCAAATGGGACTCTCGACCCGTCACATCCGATGAATTTTACAATTTTGGTATTCCCCGTTGAGAGTACATACATTGTTATAAATGACCGCAGTTATTCAGTTTTATTCTCAACTCCAATTTCATTTTATGTAAATAATAATATTTTTTTTTCGGCTCAAGGAATTGTCAGTGAAAAAATTATTTACCATTTTACATATTCCACTCTCATAAATAAATACAGAGAATAAAGTTTCTACTATTTTTTATATTCATGAAATTGTGTAGGGTCATGGAAAATATGGAGAAAACAATATAGTGCACTAGATTATTCGATTCGCAACGTTTCGCTCATAAATTTAAGCTTCCTCAGGCTGCTAGATAATTAAGTGCATTGTCACAATAATTTTCTAAAATATTCAATGTTGGGAACTCTAAACACATTATTAAGTCGATAAAATATTGAATATTTGGGATGCAAGACCATCAACAGACTGGCATTTGTCATTCCCTGCAGAAGAATTTTTTAAATGAGTCTTAATAGTTTAATGCGAAGAATCGAGTTTGAATGCCAAATGTTTAAATAATGAATTTTGTATGTTTACACTGTCAGAAATTTTTCGAAATTTGATGGAAAATATGGTAGTAAATCTCACGACAATGACATTAAATCCGATTTAAGGGAACAATGGTCATGAAATTTCGAGTCTTATGTAGTTTCCGAGACGGAAACTTGATAACTTGACTGAATTTCCATTGGAACATAAATATTCACAAACAAAATAACATCAACTTTCAATTTTTCCCTGAATTATCCTGATTTTTTCGAATTTTCACGGAATAATTGAACGGAAATATCAAGTATTTCCTTAATTTCTAGATCATTCAAACATAAAACCAATTGGATGTTTGATTTTTCAAAAGAATGTTTGCTGAAATTTCAGTGGAAATTAAACACGATAAAAACTTCCCGGTTTCGACTTGGAAAATTAAGACGAAAATGTTTAACAACGTAATTCATATCCAAAAATTGCTTTTTAAACATTCTTATTTAATTACTCAATGAAACACCAAATGCAAGCTGTTACGAAAGTTTGAATATCACTATTCCAAACCGAAATATTCTCTCTCTCATTATCTCAAACAACAATCACAAAAATCCCTCGAATCGCAGAATAGTTTTCCTCCACATTTCCTCATCCCCCGATCCTCCGCCGAAAATACAAAGCTCTTTATCAGCCCACCCTGTCCCTCCCACCCCCAGCTATCCTTCGCCTCATTCCCCCGAACACGGCCCACGAGCTTCCCGAGCCCAGTCAAAGTCCTAGTAACTCCCCGATAAACAAATCCTCGCTGTAACCCTGCCAATCTAGTTGACAATGGTTATGTAAACCCTTCAAGATTGAGCCACAAGGCCACTCGCCGCCACTCCCGCCCCACTGGCCTTCGAGAATTACCTCACCGCCCCGAAAATTCAATTTCCCACACATTGAGTGCCGCTAAATTCCATTTCCCGCGTAACAAGACTCAAATTAATCATAAAATCATGTAACAATTTGTACATTTACGACCGCCAAAGGCACTGCTAGCAATTTATATCTCAATTTGAGTTGCCGAGATGATTATAATCCACACTGAGAGAAAAATCTGAAGTTCGATTTACAATAAGAAAATAGTTGAGGCATTTTGATGAACGATACGATTTTTTTTGTATGCGGCACATAACATTACACGGAGAGAAATTTTCTAGAAAAATTATAGTACGAGTACTTGAAAAAATCGCAATCCACCGGCTGTGAAAATTTTCACAGAAATACGGGGAAAAATTCACGTTTTCCCCAATAAAATTTCTAGTGCCGGCACGGGAATTTTTCCCTGGCCGTCAGTTTGCGCCTCTTTTCCCGTGCTAACACTAGAATTTTTCCAAAAAATTTCTCTCCGTGTATAGTAACTTCACAAGCGTAATTTTTTTAAATCAAAATGCAGTTAAACTAACCAAAGTTCAAAAGTAACCCCGACAAATTTATCGTGAGGAGAACTATAAAATAGTTGCAATGACTACATTCCATTGTAGTAATTACTTCTCCGGCCATAGTTACCGTAACCCATGAAAAATTGTTGAGGACTTTTTGACTATAATTCGATGGTGATGGAATATAGTCAGAAGAATTATATTTTTCTCTCAGTGCAGTTGATTCCTGCACTGTTAACACTGTAGTCCCCGCACAGCCGTTGGAAATTCCTCAGCCAACAGTATGGGAATACCTGGGCATCCCACTCAACAGGTCGATATTATTGGAACGTAGACAGGTGAAAATTTCGGGCATACCCCAGCGCTTGCGATCCCTTTATCCCCAAAGTACACTCTCCATTACCCCCAATTCATCACGGACCCCATTGTCCGAGGGAACAGTAAACACTCTGGATTGTCTCAAAGACTATCTGACGGAGTGACTCGCCAACACGGAGAATTCTCTCCTCCATTGAGAGAGAATCATTGAGCCAAGAGAGATGAAAAATCCAGATGACACAACATCCAGAACTAAAAGACCTGTCAAGTACAGCAGAAGCCGAGGAAATGAAAACGAATAAACGCACTGTATGATCCTGCCTTCATCCGGAGTAGAATAGACGGGTGGAAGGTAAACTGGACAAGGAAATTATTGTTCGATAGAGTGCAACAGGAATCGAAATATTTGATAAAACTATTTGGATTTTCGGGCAATGACGTGTGATTTCCTGGCGCGAAAATTGTGATCCTCTTCATCAAATGTATCGCAAAAGTGCGATGGATTCGCAATAATCCCAAGGGAAATCTACAATTGAAGTAATGATGTTCATCACGATAACTTGAAGTCATTCTCTTCATTGTAAATTTTCTGTTATAAATTTTCGTCTGAATTTTCCGTGTCAAATACCAATGTCATTGATTTTATATTTGAACGCTCTGAAAATCAATAAAATACATGATTTTTCAATTCAATTATTCCGTGAAAATTCGAAAAATCCGGAAAAGTCAGGAAAATATTGAAAATTCATGTCATTTTCTTTCTGAATATTCAAGTTTTATTGAAAATTCAATTAAGTTGTGAAATTTCCATCGCACTTCCACTGAAAACTCATGAATTTCCTTGAATTCTACCTAAAACTCGAAATTTCATGGCCAATCGATTGGTAATTTTCAGGAGAGTGCCATTAAATGCAATTTAGGGGGAAAGAAATGAGCAGCATTAAATCGGGAATTTCTCAATGTATTTGGATATTCAGTGAAAAAATGAATATTTAGTGCCCAATTACACTAAATTTTCAATTAATTACAAATTCAAGAATATATTTACCAAAATTTACTGATTTCTATTAATTTTCAAGGAATAATTACACTGATATTTACCGTTGTCATCGATTCCCTCCCGAAATTCTGAATTTTCATTGACGAAATTCTTTGAAATCTAAAATGTGGTAAAAATTTCCAAAAACACGCAATCTTCAACCACAAATTTCCACCAGTAAATCTCAAAAATGCAATAAATTCTCAATAATCACACTGCAAATCTACAATTAAAGCTCCCCCTTCCCCCTTGATGAATCCCGAGAATAAAACCCGGCAACTCTTTCCTTCGTTCCTCACAAATAAACAAATAGGCCTCACAGACCTCACGAACAAACGGATGAAAATAAAACATGTGACAGCCGCCACGAAGATTCCGACACGTCCCCCCCCACCAAAAGTATCTCAAAACTGCATTCTGAATTCCCAACCACCCCAATTGAAATCCACAATTAAATCCCCCTCCCCTGACGAGCGATATTCATCAAGACATCTCGAAGTCCCCCCTCCCCCCGGCGAATAAAAACCAGCTTGTCCCATGCAACCAGCAGCAAGCTCTTCCATCCATCTCCATTTCTCCTCCACTCCTCATCTCACCTCTTCCACCTCCACCCACTCCATTCCAGCATGCCGCCCCTTCCCCTCCATTTCTCCTGTTGTCCCCCACCACAAACCCCCAGCATCGAGCTTTCCTCGGCGTATCCCACCTCCGCGTATCTCTCTCCCCCACCCGCAATTTCGGTCTATCCCCCTGTCCGTCTCTCCTCGCCTGGCGTTAACCAAGTGCCCCAGTGGCGCCATCCACCAGCGTCGACGTCGGCAACGTGTACCACCCCACACCCGCCGTATCCTACTGCCTCTACCTACCTATCCCCAGGTTCAACCTACCCGACGGCAAACCTATTTAGCGAGGGAGCTCCTCGGCTCCGCGAGCGCGCTCGCGAGGCTACTCCTCTGCTCTAGCGAGACGCATTCAGAAAAACCACCGAGAGTACCTAGATGTGTGGCAATTTGCCGGACGACACATCACGAAGCTGTCACAGTGGTATTACTTGAGAGTGAAACAAAAAAAAAGGCCCCCATATTTTTCGACATCATCCTCATGTGCTTCCGATGTGTATCAACTGCCAGTGGTAGTGGTAAATGTGTCCGTACGCCTTCAAAGTTTTAGATGCGTGTGCGCGAGTGTCCGTTCATCTCCGGCACGTCACACTGTACGCCAGTTTCAGTTTATACCCGAAATCACGTTGTTCCGGGCATCCGATACACTCCAGTTTTCACCAAATGATACAATTGGTGTTGATGTTGTTTTACCGTTATCAGTGTAACGTCTAGTCGTTGAATACCCTGTTGGTGTTTGTAGAATAATGTTGAGTGGAATTTAGCGTAAATTGAATTCTCAAAATTCCGCGAGATGAGGAGAACAGTGCGAGGATTGGAAGGCGGTAGTGCTTGACTATTTGTCGTCCTGAAACACCTGGAGATGACGAGCAGGTGACTGGAGGATGACGTGCTGGAGGAGAGCCCACGAGTCACCATCATCAGCGTCGTCGATCGACAGACGTGGCGATCGCTGGCCAATGAGCTAGCCGCTTGACGATCTCATAATGTGTAATTGATTAATCAGAGAAACCGTAGAACAACAGTTTGTTACAGCACACGCTACCGTCTTGTCCTTCCGTCCTGCCACTTTCGTTCAGCCGTTTAATGACGTTGACGAGTCGAATGGACCCGCGAGTGTGACATTACCAAGTGCTTTTTCGGGGATTAATCGGCGCTGGTCTTTCGCTGCTGCTGTCGTCCAATTTGCGGGACGACTATTTGTTGGAAAATAATAGCGAACAGAGCAGCCGCCCCCATGCAACATGCAGATGATCCTGGTTGCTGGCGGGTGAGTCCATCTCCGCGTATCTCCTTCGGCCGTTCGGAGTTTATTAATCTTGAAAATAGTCTTGTCTTTGTTGTTGTTGAATGAGAGCTGATACATCAGCTGGGTGTCAGCTACTGGTGTCTCGTGTTACGTCTCATTCAGACGTTATTTCACACACTGTGTCATGCCTATATGCCATTCATTCGCTTTCACATGCCAGACGCAGAGTCTCAACACTTGTGTACATGTGTAGGCTGCGCATATTCAACGAGGAGTGTGATCCATGTGTATCGTTGGAATTGACGTTTGCCTGTGGTGTGGGTTTATGTTAAATTGCCGTTGCTCAATGCCCTTGCCTGGGTCTTCTTGGGGTGGAGATGGCTCGCTGGTGCGCGGGAGATCAGATGTCGTTGGCTCGGTCCCGAGGGAATGTGTTCCTCCCTTACCCGCCAGCCACGTGCATGTCGACACTACCCGCCTCGCGCCTGTCTGACCCGGCCACGTACTCCATCCACTGATTGTTCGATATTCTCATTCATTTTTTAATTGGCGGCGATTCGTTGGGGAAGACTCGCTCAGGTGGGGGATGAGTTTCTACGGGGATGAGGTATTATTGAAATTCTAATACCTCGCGATTTCGATGTGATTGGGGGGCTTTTTCTGCGATCGTTGGGAAATAGTTGTTGGGAGGGTTTGGGAGACGATATTTTCGCTGAAATTTGAAGGAATTTTTGAAAATTAGAGGAGTATTTTTGACAGGCGAAACTCGAGGAGTTTCATGGTTGGATCATCTTCTTTAGTCGAATTTCAAACGATGGGATGGAATATTTGACGTTTTTGGGGAAATTTGTATTTAGCAATTTTGACTCATTGCGCACCACAAATAAAAAAATAATAAGGGGAATTGGAAGTTCCATAATTTTTTCTCCCTACGTCAAATCCAATGTCGTTCTCCTAAAAATTACTATTCATCTTTGCATGAAATTTCAATTATTTTCCAACATTACTGGCCATCCTCTCCCGATGACCCCATTTTAATCCTCCCAAACAAAAACATTCTCCCTAAAGACTTCTCCTCCCTAGAGACTCCTCTTAACTTCCTGAAGAATTCTGATTCACTCTCATTGCATCAGTGGAAACAGTAAATTCTAGTTTAATTATTTGATGATAATTAATAAAAATCCTCAAATTCCTGAAGAATTTTGTAAATTTTGTAAATTCTAATTCAATTAATTGATGATAATTACTAAAAATAATTGAACTTATAATATTATCCGATATGCAGGAACAGTTGAGGGAAATGTTTTGCAGGTGAAATGTCCAATTCCATAAGTTTTTCCCCTACATCAAATCCAATGTCGTTCGCCCAAAAATTACTAGTTCCCCAAAAATGGCCGTTAATCTCTGCATAAAATTTAAATAATTTTCCAACACTCCTGGCCATCATCTCCCAACAACCCCATTCTAATCCCTCCAAACAAAAACATTCTCCCTAAAGACATTCCTCTCGAATTCCCGATGAATTCCGATTCGCTCTCATTGTACACAATTCTCCCGTCACTCCACATTTTCCATCCAGAGGTTAAAACGTTGCCTGCATCCCCCCGTATGGAAAAACTGTCGATTCTTCCGCTCCTCTCGATACGCCATCACAAAACCCTGTCACCATCGAGGCCAAATGTACTGAGAAAATTCCCTCGTCTGGGGATATCCTTTTTACACCCTCCGACCGAGTTCCTCCGAGCAGTGACACTATGAATGGGGAAGAACGAGTGAAGGACAGAAGCCCGGTCATTTCTCCCCCTCTCCCGTCTGGTTTTATGGTTATGTATTTCCTTTCCATTCGCACCTTCCCTCTTTCGGCAATTTCTCCCGAGGGAAAAACCGGGACAACTAATCGTTTGCTCTTTTTTTTTCCCCAGTGACCTCTGGCAGCTGTCACCCCACACGCTCCACATGCTCACCTCCCGCTTTTTCCTCATCTCGTTTTCCTATTTCTCATAAAGAAAACGATGCGACTCCCAAGGAGTCACAAAATTGTTTCCGCTCTCTCCCGCGTTTTCACTATTTTTTTTATTTACTCCTCTTTTTCTCGGTGAAAGGTGAATGTAGGTTATTCATCTGGGTCACTAACATTTTGGACACTAGGTGGGACGCAGGAAGAGAAGTGTCATCGCAATTCCAGAGAAATCTCATTTTGTATGCATCCATAATCCCCGACGCATTCAGGTGAGGATCTGAAGTGTTCATTCTTTCACGTAAAAATACGAGATCACGGGTCTGATGGGGGAAATGCACATTCAATCACGAATTTGCAAATCCGGGGATAAATGTTGACGAGCATCCAGAACCTGTCGAAAGTTGTCGGGAGAATGTGCAGAACTTCATCGATCCATTCAACATTATCAGACGAGGAGGTTACCCCACAGAGTAATGGCTTTAGTGCTACTGTAATTAATTTAAATCTCACACGATAATGCCTGGGGAACGATATTCAGTGGAAAATTCAATGTCCCTTCACGGGTGGAAAATTAGTCTTGAAAGTTTAAGAGAAAAATCCGTAGATTTTTAAGGAATTACTGAATTTATATGGTTACACATTTTTTTTATATATTTTATTATTGACGAATTTGTTAATTTCTTGAGTATTCAGGAGAATTATAATATTGAGGTACATGTGACAATGGAAATAATTGAAAATTGGGAAATTGGAGGCCATTATTTGGCTCAATTTTCGATTTATCGAGAATTTGGAAGAATGTAAAATCGAACTTTCACAATTAGTTCGACAATTTTAGCTGTTGTTCATATATTAATGAACAATCATATTAGAGAGTCAATTTTATTGAATTTCCAAGATAAATGAGATGATTTGTGAATGATTTGATCTCAAGTTGAATTGAAATTCATAACATCGAAAGTTTCGAAGAATTGTTAGAAATTATTGGTTGATATTTCCGGTACAAGTTTTTATCAAGCGAGAGTTCTACTGAAATTTCAAGGAATTTCGGCATTAAAAATTCGCAATTTTACGATAAAATCAATGGAAGCTGTAAATTTCAATTGAAATTGATAGGAATCAAGAAAATCCGAGTGAATAATTTTTATGAGAGTTCTACTAAAATTTTAAGGAATTTCATCATTAAAAATTGATAATTTTATGATAAAATCAATGGAACTTATAAATTTCCATTAAAGTTGACGGGAATCTAGAAAATTCAATTCAACATTTTCTGGAATTTTCAGTGAATTAAAAAATCTGCGTAATTTACTACTAAACATCCACTTTTTTGTATTGAACATTCAACTAAAGTAAGGAATTCTTTTCTTCTTGGTGCTCAAAAGTTTAGAATTCCGTTGAATTTTTTTTTTTAATTTCAGATTCATTATTTTTTTCCACCCTCAATCGAATTGAATAAAATTTCAATAAAATAAGCGCAGTTGTTTCTTCAATTTAAAAAAAAATCCCAACAGTGTTCTATAGTCGCAGTTCATCGGAAAATGCTTTAAATAATTATTGAATTTTCAATTCATTCTCAGGTTGAGAAAAGGTATCCCCTCTTGATTTTTTAAATTTCATTATTCTTCCTCTTCTCCTCAGTCTCTTTGCACATCAATTTTTCTCCTTCACGCCTATCCATCATGAAAATAAAATCCACCTCATCAGACAGTACTGAGAGAGTACAATGCGAAGAAAAAGTGATGATGGAAATTACTTGCGCTGCGGAGAGAGGGAAATACTCCGTCAACTTCTGTTGATACTCCATTGAAATCACTTCGATTGCACATTCAACATAAATCCGCTGAATTGTGGAGCGGCGAGGAGAAAAAATTGTCGAATCACGGGGGATTATTCACCGAAAACGCAATCCCTCTGGACTCCAGAAGTAATTAAAGCCACAAAAATAAATCAGCAAATTATGTGCCGACAAGAAATACTTTTCCCCTCTTTTTAGTGTTTTTCGGGGAGGAAATCCTGGGGGGGGGGTGAGGATAGATTGAAAACTTTGTTTGGTGAGTAGCTTGTAGTTTGGTGAACGCAAAAACGAAATTTTCCGATATTCGATCGGCACGAGGGATGAAAGTGGAGGATGAAACCCCCGTTTTCATTGGGTATAGACTCTCCTTTTGGTACACATTTTCCTTTTTTCAGAGGGAAAACTGTCCTCCCTGAAGCTTGCGCGCCTACACTGTGCACAAAGTGTCGCATTGTTCTCACAAACTACCGATTGTAGAAGCGTCACTTTGGAACTTGATTTTTCCTTATTTTTTCCTATTGAAAGTCGTTTCTCGTGATTTCCTCGGCTTTTTGTCGTGGAGGAAGCGTTAATAAAGAATTTATTGGTGGTGTGGCGTTTTTTTTTTCAATTTCTACACCCAAAGAAATTGTTTATTTGAATTGAATAAATTTTATTTGAACAAATAAATTGGTTTATTCAAATCGAATTACTGAATATTAATAAATGTTTCAGTATATTGTTATTAAAATAAATAGATTTATTTCATTTAAATGAGTCATTCATTTACATGTAATTGCTTTCTCTGATATTCCAAAGATACTATTCGGTTAATTCAGGTTATGATTTTTTTTTTATTAAAAAAGAATTGATTTTTCCTTATTTTTTTTATATTGAAAGTCATTTCTCGTGATTTTCGCAGCTTTTTGTCATGGAAAAAGCGTTAATAAAGGATTTATTGGGGGTGCACCGTGTTTTTCGTTTCAATTTCTGTCAAAGGGGAGTTGATGTGGGAAAATTGGAATGGATTTTCATCTCGGGACCCAAAGAAATAGTTTATTTATACTGAATACAGTTTATTTGAATGAAATGAGTATGTTTATTCAAATCGAATTGATGAATAGTAACAAATGTTTCATTTAGGCGAATAGACTTTAATAACATGAAAATATTCTCATTCAGATAAATGTATGAATGCATTGAATTCCGCAAAAATTATAGTTGAAGTAAATTAAATAAATAGTTTCATTTTATTGAAATATTTGTTATTTCGCTGGATATAATTCCTTGTTTGTCTGCTAACGACACTATTAGTTTAACTGAGATTACAATTTTTTTAATGAAAAAAATGCTAATATCATTAATAACAATTTGAATATAAAATCATTTCTCTCATAAAATGAATAAATCGCTCGTAGGCAGCTCAGAGCGATTGTATTTTCGTGGTTCAACCCCAAATCATCCCAAAAAAAATACCTGAAAAATTAAATCACAGAATGACCGATAAATAAATCCATTACCATCAGCCCGTAATCCCTTTTTCATCTGCTAATGACAGTATTAGTTTAACTCTGATTACAATTTTTTAACAAAAAAAGCTAATATAATTTTCAACAATTTAAATATACAATTATTTCTCTGATAAAATGAATAAAAACTTCTAGAGACATAAAAATCCGTTTATTTTCGTGTTTCACTACTAAATTATCTCAAAAACCGAAACCTGAAAAACGAGATCACACGGAATTACCGATAAATAAACCCATCACCATCACCCCGTAATCCCCAATGAAATAATTTGCATCACAAAACAACAAGTGACTCAAACTCTCCTAAACCCGATGCTCTAAATTCTGAAGTTTCCTCTTCTACTTGATCTCTAGACATTGACAAGGCCGAGTCTAAATACGTGCCACGGCAGTGCCGACTATTTTTACATCATCACGGAAGAAAATAAAAACGAGAGACCATTGACTCGTTGTCAAAGGGTGCAACGAGTGTGAAAACTAAACTCTCCACTCAGCTCGTTCCACGAATTTTCCATCTAAATCTCCTCGAATTGTGCACACTCTAATGATGTAATTAGGTTCCGTAATTGGTTGTTTGATGAGAACGTTGGCGATACCATCATTTCTCTCATTAGAATTACCAGAATCCCTCTGTCCCCGGTCGACAAATCAAAATCAATATATCATAACGCCAATCTACGGGTAAAATATTCGACAATTCACGTGTGTTTACTAAACTGTCACCGCTGTTTCTATTTTCCCATAACTTGTAATTACTCGGTAATTGCCAGTGCAATTATGCGATTCAGAAAATTACGTTTGGACGGATGAAATGTGCGATTGTGAGAAGCAATTGGTATAATTGAATCGAGCGAACGTGGAGAATTCTAAATCCAATCGGCGAGGGGCTCTATTTAATTCGTCGACGGAGTGATGAAAAAAGGGGAGAAGAGGAATTAGGTACATCACATTTGGATCGATTCTCGGGAACGGGCGGGAGGGGTTAATGCGTTCAAGGGGTTTTGGTTTTTTAGAGCTATTAGAATTGCCTATTCCAGGGAACCGGAAGTACTTCGGCTGGTTGCAATTATTGAATTGGGGAAGGGAGGGAGGAAGATGTGATTGTGCTCTGGGAATTGTGCGTTTATCGCGCAAACCGGTGGTTTTAGAGGAAAATTTTGAATTGCGGTTCTTGCAGGTTAACGCGGAGAAGAAAGTTGGGGAAAAATTATCGAATAAGTCATGTAATCGGGGAGCGGAATCCACTGCTAGATCTTTTCTAACCGATTTCGGAGCTAAAAATATGAGAAAATAGTGAATTTTTCTAAGCTGAATTGTGAAAATTTCCTAGACATAAGGGAATTTGTCCTCGAATTGTAATAATTACTGAACAGCAATTTTTGCATCCATGTATGGGGTTTTTACTCAATAAAAAATTGAAAATGAAAGATAATTTCGAACAACGACGAAGACTAATCAGTTAATTTCGTGAATATTCAAGTAATTCTCGATTTCCAGGTTCATGCGACACTGAAAAGTGTTGAAAATTGGGAAAATTCAGGCATAAACTTTTCTGAATTCTCAATCTATCGTAAATTCAATTGCATTTGATGTTTAATTTTCACAATGAGTTTGAAAATTCAAGCTTCCATTGAAATATCAATGATCGCTTCACATAAAAAACCCAATTGTCTTGAATTTCCATGATTTTCCTCACTGAAACGACTTCAATGTCACTCCCTTAAAAACTGGTCAACTGTCCATGAAACTGTAATTTTTTCTGACATTAACTGTTTCATTATTCCATATCTTAATGCGTTTAACCTTCAACCATCTCAAATAATGATAGAACAAATGTCTCACATTTATTGACTTGGATTCCAAGACATTACGAAGAGGTTTTGGTTTTGAAACTTTTTATTTTCCTGTGAAAAAACCATTTAATTTCATTATAAAAAATAAATTATGAATTCAACAACAATTGGGGAAATTTCCCTAACTTAATCCAAAAAATCTTCATCCAAAAAAAGCAAATCACTTCACCAAATGAAATTGCAACGAAAGCACAAGATGATTTAGGACGATTCACAACTTCTGCATTAGGTAATGGTCCTCACAATAACGATCCCATAAAACACTGTGACGCATGTTTATGTTACTAAAGTGAATTAGTAATAAGGTCGTCGGAGTATCCAGCTTTCCGCAACGTCCGGAATTCCGAACTTCATCTGAAAAAATAAACCTACGGGTCAAATTCCTCGCTACTCCCAACTGCCACTCGATTATTTTCCCCGACAACTCGGCGGATGAACAAAGTTCCTGTTAATTAATCCCTCAATTAGTGCTGTTTGTCCCTCGAGGTGTTCGAATGCATCAAAGAAAATGAAATCGTGACTAACTGGAGTCACCAACTTTTAATATATGACTTCTGCGCACGTGTTTTGCCGGCGGGTTATTTTCGGGCGCGTTATATCTACAGGAAATAAAGAGAGATTTCAGTTTTCAACTGGTGTCGATTCACTCGTGGAAAATAGGGTGAATTTTCATTTAAAACGCATGAGGCAGAGCGTTTGTTTGAACTGCCAACGGGAAAATAATCAAATTATACGTTCGAATCTTTGGTTTCTCGGGGATTATGAATATTCATGAGGAACAGGTGGGGAGAATATAATGTTTCACCTTTCGACGGAATGTGGGAGTGGAATTTTAATCAAGTGTCCTGGAACATTGTGAATGATAATGTCGGCTTTTAATTCGAGCGTTGAAGCAATTGAGAGAATTTATTAATTAATTGGTGGAGTTACTGAATGAGATGAGGGCAGAGTGAATTTTTCAAGAATTATCCTGCGAATAGATTCGAAATTACGGCATTTGGAGAGATTTAGTGACTGATCTTTTTCACAGATTGTAAAATCATCTACTTTAATCTATTTTTGATTACTCACAACTATTGCCGGTTAATAATGAAAAATTGTCAGTTATTTTGACTATTATTTCCAGAAGAAAAATATTTTGAGGGAATTGGGAGAATTTATTAATCAATTAGTGGAACTATAAAATTAAATCAGGGTAGAACGAATTTTTCAAGAACTGTATTACAAAAATCTTCGAAGGGGTGGGATTTAGAGAGATTTAGTAATAAAACTTTTTAATAGATTCTAAAATCATCTATTTTGATCTATTTTTTCTTACTCACAATAATTGGCCAATAATAATGCAAAATTGTCAGTTATTTTTACAATCATTTCCCGAGGTGAAATATTTTGACGGAATTGTTGATTTTAGAGACAATCACTGAATAATTAGAATGAAATATAGTGAAATGGGACCAGCAAAATTCAAACATCGAGGTAATTGGGAGAATTTATTACTCGATTTGTGGAACTATAAACTGAAATTAGGGCAGAACGAATTTTTCACGAACTGTGTTACAAAAATCTTCGAAAGGGTGGGATTTAGAGAGATTTAGTAATAAATCTTCTTAATAGATTATAAACTCATCTATTTTTATCTATTTTTTATTACTCACAACAATTGACGAATAGTAATGAAACATTGTCAGTTATTTTGACAATTATTTCCCGAGGTGAAATATGTTGGGGGAATTGTTGGTTTTAGAGACATTCACTAAATAATTTAAATGAAAGATAGAGAAATTAGACGAGAAAAATTCAAACATTGAGGCAATTCGGAGAATTTATTAACCAGTTAGGGAAGCTATAAAATTAAATGAGGGGAGAGGGAATTTTTCAAGAACTGTATTGGAAAAATCTTCAAAGGGATGGGATTTAGAGCGATTTAATAATAGATCATGAAAATATTTCACACAATTCACGGAATAATTCGATCGAAATATAGAGAAATGGGAGAAACGGAGTGCCTTCAAGAAATTTCTCCAAAAATTCAAGTCAGTTTCTTCTTAGCACTCCACATACCTGAGATAGTTGACAAAAAATTAATTCAAATCCGTTTTGCAAATAATTTTTCAAGAAGAGATCTAGAGGTAAATATCAAAAGACGTTGTCTGCGAGGAGTTTTACGTACTTCAAAAGGGGCCTTTCACTGAATCCACTGGTTCCCCGGGATGTTCGTGAAATTATCCATATGAAATCTGGTGGAATGAGGAAGAGGAAGAATTAATTTCGGGCGGATTATCTTGCGAATCTCCGGAACGGTGCGGTTTAGGGAAATTGAGCAGAGGAGAATTTTTCGTAAATGATGATGAAATTATCTACAGAAAAGTATTTTGACCCTATTTCATTTAGCTCCTTGAACATATAATCTATTTCCCTGTTTAAAGGAGAAAAATGGAGGAAAAATTATTTTGACGCTTTTTGAACAGCATTGACATGAGAATTACATGAGAAGTAAATTGACCGAACACGACAAAAGGTCTCGTCAGGGGAACAGTTCAATTACCAAATTCCTCGGAATTTAAGCAGAACCTAAAAGTAATAAAATTGTCCAAAAAGTAGACCGCCAATTTCAGCCAAAAATTAAAAAATGTGTGCATTGAAGGATGTTCGACACCCTTTTAGCCAAAATTGACGTTGTTTTCATTTTTCTGGCAAATTATCGATGGGAGTGACGTGAAAAAATATAACGATTTTGTGGTTTGTCATTCTTTAATGGCTCACGAAGTTGCGTAGTGGTGCGATAATTTTCATGCGTTTTTTCTACAGTTTTGTGATTCTTTTTAAAAGTTTAGAGAAAACGCAGGAAAATGTTCGCACCACCTTAAAATTTCGTCAGTCATTAAATAATGACAAAACGCAAAAACGTTATATTTTTTCACGTCAATTCCATCATAAGGTTGCCAGAAAAATTAAAAAAACGTGAATTTTGGCAGAAAGGGTGTAGAACATCCTTAAAATTACATTTTTTCCCATGCATTCTCCAGCGAATGGTACTTATAGGCGTTCTCAATTCCCGTTTCCTGGTGGGACGCTAAAATAAATACTGAGGGGAGTACGCATGTGGCTATAATTCACGCAAACGACGAACCACGCGAAAGCTATTATTCATGGGGTCTGATCGCACCGCGACGGCTGCAGACCACCGGTGAAAAGAAATACTTCATTCACTTTCGCCGGCACCACCCGGGGACAAAATTATTTCTGAAATCGATAGAACTCCCCAATGAGTGGAAAACTAACTCGATCCACTTCGCGTGACCATCCACTCTCATCATTCCCACGTCAAATTGATTCCGAGTTAAAATAGCCTCTGCGAAGAAGTGACTCTCCTAAGTAAATGAGACTCCGCACGGGCCTCACGGGTTTGTCAATTTATTCCAACGAATTTCACTTCAGAATTCGTTTCAGTCTCAATTCCAAGGCGCTATCCAGCGAGTCCTCTTCACTTTTTTTACTGCTGAAAGGTTGGATGGGGTACCTTCAACGACTGTGAGAGCATCCAACTGTTCAGGTCACATTATTGCGTTCGTAGACCCTGGCCTGCTGCCCGTATTTTCCCATAGCCTGAATTCTGAAGATAAGAATGAATACCCGAGGACATTGTCGTTTGGCACGAGTTTAAATTGTCGGTCATAATGTTGAACTGATGCTTTTGACTTTTGCGATTAAAAATTGGGTAGAACGAATGAAAAAATCGAGTTGAGCAGAGTTTTTTGATACTTGGCACACATTGTTGGAAAAAAAATTGAAATTTCAGGGACACTCGGGGAAAAAGTTCAAGACAAACACTAAATGGACACTCAAAGGACGAAAATTACTTCTCATCAGTCGCAAAAGTACTTCTACTTAGTACCAAGGGGTTTTTTGGGGAAAAGGAAAATTTTGTGCTTTCTCGAAGTCACAAAAGAACTCGATGCAAGTGTCATGCCTTTTGTTACTCGGGACAAGTAAACAAAGTACTTGTACTGAGTACTTAGCTGGTCCTTTTCAAAAGTACCAATAGAGCTCAATATAAGTAGCAATAGCACGCAAATCCAGTGCTCATAATTTATTTCAGGAATTCATTCAAGATTATAAATGAAGATCCAAATGTTGCACCACAAGTGAACGCACAGAAAAATCTGAAGGTGAAATACGTTTTTGAAAAAATAAATTACCATTTCAAAAACGTAATTTATGACTTTCTCAAACGGGTTAATTACGCTTTGGAGATTGTAAATTACGATTTCAAAAACGTGAATTACGATTCTCAAAATTGGAAATCAATTCCGTTCGGAAAGCACCCATAAAAATCCTAGTCTACTGATTTTTTCCTACAAAATATCTTCTCTTGAATACTTCAATTTACAAAAATGCGCAAGAAAGCTCATTCCATCCGTCAATAATATTCCCTTTTCTCACTGAAGTAATCAATTGAAAGTCCTGAAATTAAGCCATAAAAGTACTTGAGAGAAGTTCTAAAATTACTTTTCACCAGTACCTTTGGTACTTGTGAAAAGTACTAAAAGTACTAAAAAAGTAAACATCTATTATGTGGTATCTCATCTATTTAGTAAAGTATTGAAGCGACTTCCTCCCAGGAGATGCTACTTCAGTCAAAGATGCAAAAAGTGGTTGAGACAACTATTTTTCGAGCTTCTCACAAGTGAACTTCCCCCAAGCACCGGTCGCTACTCTTGAGAAGTCCATTTTTCTTCGGGTGGATTTCCAAAAAAAAAGTATTTTTTTTGCATTGACAGTTGTTTCTGTGAAGATTAATGAAGGAATCTGGATTATCATTCTACAAAATTATCAGGAAAAATTAAAGGATCAAAGCCACATCCTGACTTACTGACCCATTTTTATGAAAAAAAATTTTCAACTCCACCCGAATGAATCCATGATCCGCGACGAATTCAAGATCCCAATATCTTTATTCTCGTTGCTCTCCTCCTCACATGCACTTTTGATGCTCGATATTTTACAGACATCGCGATAACACTCACCGGGCATTTCGCCCACTCGTAGCTTATTGTATCACAGTGATAGAGACTTGCAGCCATGAATACATGATAAATCGAGGGAGTTACTGTTTTCCTTGAGCATTGCGAAGGCTTTCTGATCCTCCCACCCGCTACAATCTCCAACTATTCCACTTCTCATTGTTTCCGGCGCTTCTGCGAGGGGATGGGCGCAGACAGGAGAGAAGAATTTTATTTCAGTTTTTGTATGTTCCGCCTCGCTTTGTCGTACGATTCTCGCGAAAACTTCTCGCTCTGAGTTGGAATGCCTGGGTGCTCGTGGATAAAACAATAAATCATGGTTAATGAGGAGTTGAACACGCTATTAAACGAGCTCTTCAGACTTCAGACTTCAGTCAACTAGAAGAATGAAGATTAATCAGGGGAAAAGAGAGTTTTATTCGGAATGGGAATATTGGGTGAAATTATATCATTTCACGATTGGTCACTTCAGGAAGATCGATAATTCATTCATCCGTATGGATAGGAAACGAGAAATATTTTGTGGAGAAATTACTGTTTGCTTTCGAGTATTGTTTAATGATTCTGTTCTGCATTATTTAGTTGAGTTCAGTATATTTTAGCTTATTTTAGTTTATTTCAATTAATTTAGTTATTGTGGATAAAAATCAGCACTGAATAATGTCTTCAATCCTGAACGATTTCATAGTGCCCTTTTCCCTGTATGAATCGATATTCTTTTCTTTAATTAATCATTTATAATCATTAATCAGTGATGACTATTGAATGCATCAGAATTGCCAGAATGGAATCGATTTTCGAAAATTAACACCATTTTTCGCCAGACAGGAACATTTATGGAAAAAGAATCAGACGGCAGCGGAAATTTATTCACGGTATCAACGATTCCATCCATTCAATTCTCCGCGGTTATCTACGACGCGCTCTCAACGATTGAACATCATTGCCAGCCCTCAACCCCTCGGCTCGTTCACATTCCGAACATTCGTTTCAACTTTGCGACAGACTAGTGGTACTTTCCGAAAAATGCCTCTCGAGCACCCACACCCATCTCGTTCTTGCTGGCCTCCTCGAGGAAGTTGGTACATCCTCACACGTGCTCCCAACAGATGACATTCTTCGAGTGCACTTTCAGATTCTGAGACAGGGGGAATCCATTCTCCTCGGCGGAGATTGTTCAGCTGAAATATTGAACTGCATTGGGCTGTTGAAAAATATTGGCGGTAGCGTGTGATCGATTCGGAGTTTGAGGCGTGAGGAATCGAATGGAAATTGTGACGGAATTATTAGAAAGTTGCGGTGGTACTGTAAAAATTAGGGTTTCAAGACATCTGGGGTTTTAAGACTCGTCTGCTCTCCGCATGCAATAAAAACATTCAGCACTTATTTCATGTTTTTGGGATGAGCTCTGAATTTCGGAATAAAGAAAGTTAAAACTCAGAATCTTAGGAATATTCTTCTGACATCCATTTTTTATATTTCTTCTCGCCTTTTTCCAAACTCCACACTGTTAGAAATTTATTGAAATTTCACTGACAGTGTACAGCTGAATTTTCAATGTTGTGAGGTTGAATTTAATTTCAAGTGAAAGCGTTCACTAAATTTCTCATTCGTCTTGAAAATTCCAGCAAATTGGGGTGTTCGTATTGAACAATCATTGATTTTTTAATGAAAGCTTGAATTTCCAAACCCATCGCGAAACCTGAACACCACATACAATTCCATTTTCAATCAATTGAGAATTCAGAAAAGTTGTTTCCGGAATTTTCAAAATTTTCGAGGTTTATCAGCGCCGTATGGACCTGAAAATCGAGAATTACTTGAATATTCAAGATTCAACTAATTCGTCAATGAAGGAATATACAGAAAATTCATGTAACTTTGTCGCAGAGAACAATCATCAATTTCAAAATAAGTTGAATTTAGCTTCTGTTGACCGACAATATCACTCAACAATTTCCAATTACCAAATTAATCATCAATCGAATATTCAACTACCGAAATAATCTATTAACCAGTAATCGGGTCTGAAGTATGACCATTACATGTATAATTGAAAAATCCTTTTCAGAAATTTAGAATTATTTACCGAATGATTAATAGAAAATTTGAATTACGAATTATTTTAATATTTTCACATTTCGAGTAAGATAATAAAGCCATAGTAATAGAAACTTTCAAATTCTAATAACATTACAAAATATTACAAATGTAATAATTGTCGACCGATCGCTGCTTTGTCCATGTTAAAAATCTCAAGCTTTTTCCCTTGAAATTTCAAGAGTAATTTTCCAACAGTGGAGATGTGTATTCTTTTTACTCTTTTTCCATCTCCTCATTATTTTCTTTGTGAATCAAATTGTGAGAAACAATAAACCCTGAATGACTCAATCACTTCGCTAATTGGCTAGAGTGAACCCAGTGGTAACGCTGTAATTGGTCAGACATTTAATAGTAAGTCATAACTTTAAGAACCGTTGATTTTGTTCCGAAGGAAAACAGCTTCCATCACTTGTTAATCGGCTTTGATGCTGTTTTGAAATCTCTAAAGCTCATTCTGAATATTAATTCAAGAGCGATGTGGTAAAAGGAGATAAGTCAATTTTGACTATTGACCAGTTTTCAATCAATATCTCGAAATCTAAGGGAGATAACGAAATTTTTGTTATAACCTTTTTTGTGTAGCCGATTGAGTGCTATAAGAAATGTAATTACAAAAATTTCGCTATCTCCCTTAGATTCGGAAATATTCCTCAAAAACTCAACTGGGAGATAAGTCGACTTGTCTCCGTTTACCACTTCACTACTGAATTCTTGAGATTACCTCTTTGATAATCAGTTTTCTCGCCCTGTAGGAAGGCCAAAAAAAGTATCTCAATTAAAAAAAATCCTCATAACTGATTTGTATCGTTTACTAACAGACCACATTGTTACCGAACCTCCGGAATGTCCCATTCCCCCCTCAATCCTCGCAAAAACAGTTGGTTTACAGATTCCGATACGATCACGTAACGTCGTTTACTCCTCAAGCCCGATGTACTAACTACGGTCTCTCTGTTTGAACACTTCGGCCATGGGACCACGTGGATTATTAGGTTTTACCCTCAGGTACGAATTCACACGGCTGGGACGAAACCACCGGTTGTGATATCACTGGTATCTCCGATCGTATTGCACATCTATTCTTCCTTTATGCTCAGGGGGTACCAGACAAGAGTGGCAAATGGTTGGAATACCCGTGTCCTCTGTGGCTTTCATCCTCACAGACTGATATTGAGCGCCCGGCATTCGTGTATTTAAATACAGGCATGCTGGACAAAAGCACTTACTAGTGGTGGGAATTTTAGGAAATTATTACGAGGGAGTTGATGGGATGGGTTGAGGTCATTTTTATTTGTTGAATTTGTGAGGATGAGGCAACGATTAAACATTGTGTTCACGATTTAGTTGGGTTTTATTCTTTTCTGAAGAGGCTTGGGGGAATTCAAAAATGTTTTTGATGTTGCGAATATTTTCAGTTTCAGATTCACAATTGCTGCTTAAAATTAGACATGGACGATCTTTTTACTGGAAAATAATAATAAATGGGACGATATCTTTTATGCACTACTGAATATTCAAATGTCCAATGTCATGACTTCATCGATCTATTTTATGAGCAGGGAAAATTAATTCAAAAACACGTCCTTTTTATTCCCGTTGACGGAATAATTGAAATTGTTTAAATATTGCGCAGCATTTTTCAACGACTTATGCGTGAAGAAAGGTTGTTATTTGTAAAAATTGTAATTTCACAATTATTTTATGGATTTTCCTACGTAAATAGACTTCATATTTTTTTTCAATTCAAAATTAATGGTTTAAACTAGTTAATGACAATCAGTCCTTCATCATTTAAATAACAAAATTATTGCAAAATGTCTGGTGACGCAGAAACCAATGACGTAAAATCTCATTCCAAGGAATTCAACAATCGGAAATCACATTCACGATTCATTGAAGATTTTTTTTTGTAAAGGGTCACGAGGGAATTTTGACAAATATTCTTTATGTCGTGAATATCTTCAGTGTCTAGTTGATAGTTGTTGTTCGAAATTCGACATAAACGATTTTTTCACTGGAAAATAACAATAAATGCGACAATATCTTCAATGCACCGCTCAATATACTCATGTCAAATTTCACGACCTCATCGATTTATTTTATGAACCGGATAAATCAATTGAAAAAATACTTTTATTATTCCCGTCTTACGAATGAATAATGAAAATCTGCAAAAAGTCTAATTTCACAATAATTCTATGAATTATTATTCCCACAAAAATTGAAATATTTAAATCCGGCGAATTAAAACCAGTTTTTCAATATTTGAAGGATTTCCTTAAAGAATTCTACGAGTGTAAATAATAAAATCACTGCAAAATGTGGTTACGTAGAGTCAAATGCGTTCGGCATAGAATTTCAAAAAAAATTGTTCTCGAATTATTCCCAAATTCCGTGAAAAAAATGGAAGAAGATTAGGAAATATTTATAGGTGGGATCTCTCCACGAACCCCATAAATCACTCGACCCTCAAGATCATCTGAAAATAATCTGAGCATGATTCTCTCACTTATCTCGATTGGAATCCATCCCAGTATCAATCGGACTTTTAGACTGCTTTAATATTTATCATTCCTCGTAATCTAACGTAAACGTCTCCAGTCCCGATTTCCCAACACAATGATACCACCGCCCCCTAACGGTCGCTATCAATCTTCCTCTGCTGTAAAGACCCTCTTCATGATGATGAAAATATCATTGGGCTCATAAAAATAATGCTGAGGAGGAGCATTCGAACGTCAGCAGTTTCGTCATCTGATGGTTTAAGTGACTCCTCTCCCCTGTTTTATCTCTTGTTGAGGGTCTTTTTTTGTTGGAGATCATTTCTCCCCATTAGATCAACATAATTCGATGGAAGGAGAAGAACCTCTGAATTATTTCGAGATCGTCTTCCTAAATCTTTGAAACTCAGAGGAAAATCGAGACAGATTTTGTTCGCAGCGGAAAAAATCCTCTTGGGAAATCATTTTTATCGTTTTCACCCATCATCATCCATTATCGTCACTCACTACGAATTTTGTTCAAATTTTTTATTCAACCTTTTCAGTGGCCAGTAGTGATATCGCGAGAGACTTTACGAGACAAGACATTGGAGAGATGGTCTCGGTCTCAATGAACATAGAAATCTTTGGTCTCGTCTCAGTCTTGAACTGCGCAGTATCGACTCCTGTCGTGATGACTCCGAGTCAATTTATCTTACCTCGGTCTCAAGTTTTACGTATTTTTAATGTAAAATCTCTGGTTTTAAACACGCGACAAACTGGAAACCGAGGTGAGATGAATTGACTCGGAGTCATCACGAGAGGCGTCGATACAGCGTATTTCGTTCACTGAGACCGAGACAATCCCTCCAAAGTCATGTCTCGTGATGTCTCATAAAGTCTCTCGCGGCATCACTAGTGGCCAGTAAAATTCTTCTCAAAGAATGTCTCCCCACAAATTCCTGCAATTCACTCTGCATTCATCAACTCAACTTCTCTCACTGATGACTCATCCCCCGGACAAATCCTCTTTGTTGATGTTCATCTGGATACATAATCCACAGTGAAGAATCGCGCGAAACCCACAAACTGGAATGACCCCGGATTTTCTAGTGCCTTGTTTCGGGTATCAAGAGTAATATTCCTCTCATCTCAGTCCAGAAGTTCGCCGCAGGCCGTCTCTCCTTGATGACGGTGCAGTCGAGTGCACGCCCTGCTCAGCGGCAAGTGAAATCGGGCCACAGGACAGCCCGGAAATATTTATAATTTATTAATACACCCTTTGCGAAATTCGATGGCGGTAGGTACCAGCCGAGCGTCAGGATCCCTTTCAATTATTCATGAGGAAAGCCCTTGGAATCCCCAAAAAAGCGATTGCCTGTCGTAATTCCTTTCTTGCACGACTAGACTCTCATGAAAAAAGGTGTCTGGAATGGGATATTCAAGTGTCTTTTACTCAATAAATTCATCAATTGAATTGTCTGAGAAAAATTTGAAGAAATGGATAAACAAGTGGAGTGACTTTATTTTACTTTTGAGTTTAAAGTTATTTTATGAAAGTTTGGATCATTTTTGTGGATAGAAATTATACCTTAGGTATTTCAATTTATTCGGATGCTAGTAGATTTTTTTATTTATTCTTTGTTCACATTGTTTGAAACTTGAGATGGTTGTCAAGGTGAATAAATTGTTGATTATGAATTATTTAGGGCAGCAGATCGCAATAATTCAAGTCTGTAACTGCATATTCTATACGGATTGGAAATATTTTCTGTTGGAATTGAAAATATTCCTTAACAATTCAAAATTGAGAAGTAAATTGGAGTTTTTAAGTTCAGATAATGAAATCTTCGCTGAATTCTTCCAGAAAACGTTGTGAAGTTTAAGAACAATCGTGTTGTTCGCAAATAATATTTAATATTTCATTAAAAACATTCCTCCTTGTGTTGTTAATTTTCAGTGAAATGCAGAAATTCAGAAAATTGACATTTTTTAAATTCCATCAATTTCATAAATTGTAATTACATATTCTACAAATCAAAAATCTTCTATGACGTAGAATTAAAATAGTGATATGACTGGTACAAATGAAGAATTCAAAGTTCAAATAACGAAATCTCAAAATAATTTAAAAAATAGGGAAATCATTGCAGGATTCTTCAAAAAAACTGAAGTCTTCACCATCATCTTGTGAAATTGAAGGGGAATTCTGTTTTTCTCAAACAAAGTCACATGAATATTTAGTGTTTCATTGAAAATGTTTATTTATTTCTTGGTAATTTTCAGTGAAATGTAGAAATTTAGAGAATTGTCATTGAAAAATGAACATAATTTTCGTTTCACATATAAAAATTCCTCTATTGTCGTAAATACACAGAAAAATTCTCCTGGTGAACAAGGGTAACCGGATTGAATCGATTTTTTCATGGACGAAAAATCCCCATTCACTAATTACGGGCAGATACCCACTACATTCGTAATTCCAAACTCTTTATTTGCTGTTTTATCAGCTAGCTGATTGCGAGACGAGTATGGTTTTTAGATTTATTTAATGTGCAGGGCATTGTAAAATGTTCCCAACGTTTTTCTATGTGTAGGCACCCCAGCGCAGTTGAGGTAGTATCCCGGAGGTTCTATTTTCTTTCATTCCACCGCATACATTCGTTCCCCGCAGTTTCTTTCTTCAGTAACACATTTCTATGGTAATTCCAGTAAATGTGCCTCAAAATCATGAATTTTTACGCCCACGTGAACCTTCATAAAAGGAGAATTTACTTCGTGTTATCTTCTGTTATCTCTCGTTATTATTTGCGATTTCGTGACCTCATTTCATTTGAGGTTTTCCATTTTTTTCCTCACGTATTCGTCTTTAAATATTGAACTGTTTTCGTAGAAGCTGACAAAAAATTATGTGATATTTGCTGCTAAATTTACTCAAATAGTTTTAATAAACTTCAATTGTGTAATTAATCAATTGAGTAATTTACTAATTGATTTTTTTTGTGTAGTCACGGGAGAATTTATCAAATCACTCGTTTCAGAGGCTATCAACACATATAAAATTCAACTCATAAAATATTACCGGTCAACTCTCCCAAACTCCTCTCAACATTATCCTTGAAACATGATAAATGCATGAAAGTATAATATTATGTATATAATATTATTAATAATATTACACAAAAAATTATGTGATACTTTCTGCTAAATTTTCTCGAATAGTTTTAATAAACTTCAATTGTGTAATTCATCAATTGAGTAATTTATTAATTGATTTTGTTTTCGTGCAGTCACGGGAGAATTTATCAAATCACTTGTTTCAGAGGTTATCAACACAGATATAAAATTCAACTCATTAAATATTAGCGCTCAACTCTCCCAAACTCCTCTCAACATTATCCTTGAAACATGATAAATGCATGAAAGTATAATATTATGTATATAATATTATTAATAATATTACACAAAAAATTATGTGATACTTTCTGCTAAATTTTCTCGAATAGTTTTAATAAACTTCAATTGTGTAATTCATCAATTGAGTAATTTATTAATTGATTTTGTTTTCGTGCAGTCACGGGAGAATTTATCAAATCACTTGTTTCAGAGGTTATCAACACAGATATAAAATTCAACTCATTAAATATTAGCGCTCAACTCTCCCAAACTCCTCTCAATATTATCCTTGAAACATGATAAATGCATGAAAGTATAATATTATGTATATAATATTATTAATAATATTACACAAAAAATTATGTGATACTTTCTGCTAAATTTACTCGAATAGTTTTAATAAACTTCAATTGTGTAATTCATCAATTGAGTAATTTATTAATTGATTTTGTTTTCGTGCAGTCACGGGAGAATTTATCAAATCACTTGTTTCAGAGGTTATCAACACAGATATAAAATTCAACTCATTAAATATTAGCGCTCAACTCTCCCAAACTCCTCTCAATATTATCCTTGAAACATGATAAATGCATGAAAGTATAATATTATGTATATAATATTATTAATAATATTACACAAAAAATTATGTGATACTTTCTGCTAAATTTTCTCGAATAGTTTTAATAAACTTCAATTGTGTAGTTCATCAATTGAGTAATTTATTAATTGATTTTGTTTTCGTGCAGTCACGGGAGAATTTATCAAATCAGTCGTTTCAGAGGTTATCAACACAGATATAAAATTCAACTCATTAAATATTAGCGCTCAACTCTCCCAAACTCCTCTCAACATTATCCTTGAAACGTGATAAATGCATGAAAGTATAATATTACCTTTTTATCCCTCAGACCGTGATTAATCATTTATTTCCTCTCATAAATTAGAATCGACTTCACAATCTATTGGTACTTACGGAGGCCTCGGTGTTATATATCTCGCCTGAAAGTTTAGCCCCCTAACAGGCAATTTATTTCTCAGGGGAAAGCCGAGAGTAAGCTTCGAGGTATGATCGTAAAAATTCACCGTATCAAATGAATTTTTAAGTTTGGGGTGATTCCTCCCTTCCATATCGTCGGAGGCGTTTTCGGGTGATAAATTTATTCTTTGTTGTACCATATTTTTTCTCACTTTGGTGTGGATACCCTCTTGATAGACGTAAACTTTCGCTTGTCATCATGATCAACACCCCGAAATAGTATATTTCGTAACGAGTGCAAAAAAGTGTTTTTTGGTGAGTGGGAGGTTTATATCATGAGCCGAAGGCGAGTGATATAATCCCACGAGCTAAAAAACATTTTTTCACGAGTTACGAACAATATTTTTCATCACAATGTGGCGGAAATCGGACTTTTAGGCACGCGGAGCGTGCCGAAAAGTTCACTTTTCGTCACAGCGTGATGAAAAAATTGTTTATCTGAATTTAACTAAATTAATTTTAATCAAATCAATGGGTTTATTCGAATAATTCTAGTGAAGCATTTATTCAAGCTTAAACCTAATTTCTATTTGAATTTTTATTCACATGAAACGAATATTTTTTTATTTTTAAATAAAGACTGTATTGAGCTAAATATAAACTTTATCGGTTAGAAATTTAATAATTGTTTAACCAAAGCAAAACGGATTGATTAACATGGAATATTTATTTATTGAGAATTTTGTTTGATTCACATGCGTCATTTATGGGAATAAATATTCACTCATCAAGTAAAATTGCGCCATCTGTTAATTTCTGTAGAATTTAACGAAGTGTAGATCTCTTCTGGATTTGTTAAAAATTAGTGCACTGGTAGGAAAAAAATTGAAATGTTATGGACAGTTTAGTAGTATAATTCTCAGGAGAACGACATTGAATCGGATTTAGAGGGGAAAAAATCCTGAAACTTCGAAGTTCAGTGAAAATTCAATAGAATTCAAAATTTTTGAACAGTAGGAAGACAAGAATTCCTCAACTTGTTTAAATTTTCCTGATTTATTTTTATAGAATAATTGCCCTCAAATTTACAGTTTCCATTGGTTTTTTCATCAAATTGTGAATTTTCAATGATGAAATCCCTTGAAATTTGAATAAAACCGTCACTTGACGTAAGTTTTCCAGAAGCGTACGAGAAATTTCAACAAAAACTTTTAAAAAATGTATTCCTTTTCCCTTAATTCCTCATTATTCTTGAAGCTTACCAACTAGAATTCTCTCTTCCCATGAATCTGTCAGATTAAAAAATCCTCTCCAATTCCACACGACCGACTCCAACAATTGCCCTCTTTCAAAAATGTTTGAAGTCAGTCAACCAAAACGAAAACTGCTGATATCATTTTAAAATGAATCCTAAAAAACTGAACATTCACATTCATATTTTCATGAAAT
Organism: Diachasma alloeum; assembly: GCF_001412515.2. Taxonomy (NCBI): domain Eukaryota; kingdom Metazoa; phylum Arthropoda; class Insecta; order Hymenoptera; family Braconidae; genus Diachasma; species Diachasma alloeum. The sequence continues at coordinate 160,487 of NW_021680455.1, read as the reverse complement.
AATGCAACCCCAATTGCATCAATTCCCCTCTAAACTGATCGGGGAGACGAGCCAAATGCGATGAAGTAAATCCCCCTGACGTTCCTCGTCTGGCAAAACTCTGGGATATCCCAAAGTGCTTCAAATTAAATTTATAAAACGTTCCTGGCAGCGGTACACCTATGTCTCACTACAACCCCGCCCACCGATCGCGTCCACACATCAACAATTCCTTCCACGTTTTTTCATCTCTCGCCTATAGACAAGTATAACCGAGATAATCAGCGTTCCGCTGGTGGCTCGAGTCAGTGCGCAGCTCAGCCAGCCAAAAATTCATTCAGTCGTGTGAAACCGCACGGACAGCGATGCAGAATTTATCGGACACTGGTTAGAATGAATGCGACGAACGTGTTCGCTTGACGCGCGAAATTAAAAGAGCGACTGTCACGTTTTTACAGCTGGATCGTCTTTTTCTACTTGTTGTCATATATTTTAGTTTTTGACTTTTTCGGGATTTTGTTTTTCATCAGTGTTGAAAAGTCTTGGAAATTTCCAATAAGTAACATTTCCACTGAAATTTCAAGAATTTTTGTCATTGAAAATTCATAATTTCATGGAAAATAGTGGGAAGTAAAAAGGAAGAATTAATGACAAATTATACTATTTTATAATTTCAACTAAAACTATAACTCAACGTAAGAATTAATGAATAAAATTTTCTGGTACCCTTCTAGAGAATTTTTATTACGTTACAGTTCTACTGGGATCATAAGGAATTCCGTGGTTAAAAAATTTTAATTTTATGGAAAATCAATGAAAGCTGTAAATTTCAGGTTAATTATTCCGGAAAATTAATGAAAAATCAGGAAAATTCTAAGAAATCTCTCCTTAAATTTGGGATGTCCTTGAATTTTCAGAGAATTCCAGAAATTTTAAAGGAGTTCCCTGAAAATTCAAGGGAATTTGGGAGTGGATATTCATTTTTACTTGAAAATTCATGCAAATTGTGAAATTTGACGAACTTCATGAAGACGAACTTCATGCCGTTAATAAATTGGGACTTTAGTTGAATATTCAACGTCATTCAAATTACATTTTGCGCAGAATTATATTATATAATTCTACTCAAATTATTTATTGAAAATTCTCCTAATTTTCAAAAATTGCAATCCTCCAAAGTGAACTTTCCAATTTTTTCCGATTAGAAAAATGTTTTCTGACTGTTCAATAGGAGATTCAAATTCAAACCTGTAAAATTTAAATAATAAAATTATTGTAAAATGTCCGGAAACTCAGGGTCAAATGGGGCTCAAATAAAAGTTCAAAAAATAGCCCAAAGCGATCTTCACATAAATTAGAATACATCAAAAAATTCTACCCGTTTAATTTGAATTTCTCAACTTTAATTTGGAGTTCCAAACCCGTTATGTCTCATTACAATGTGATGTAACACGTGATATAAAAGCTTTAAAAAACGATACTAAAAGCCCGAAACGTTTTTATCACACCCGCGAATTCCTCCATTTAATGTGGGGTATTATTATCTCTCAAGTTAAACCGAAAAGGTCAGAAATAAAATGTGATGAAAAGTGATGGGAACATTTTGAAGAGGACTCACTGACACTCGTCGAATCCAAACGCGTGTGAGAAGGAAAGAGAAAAAAGTGCATCTCACAGGAACAACTGTCGGCCAGGGGAAAGTTTCAGCCAGCTCTAGTCCATTTCCGCCACGGCCCGTGGGTTTTTTACACTTCCTCTTCATCCTGTCTCTTCCGTTCGTTGGGAGCACATTCACATCGTGCATCTCAGCATCTTTCCACTGTAATGAATTATTAATTAAAAATCTCGGAGTTTTTAATGAAATCATAAAGGGGGAGAGTATCGGGAAAAAGGAGGTGTGCCACCTCTGGGTATTACTTCCGCTACATTGAACAACTCGGTGGAGACTTGAAATAAGCGCGGTTATTAGAGTCAAACTGCGGAGAGGCTCTGCGCACATCGACAAACCAGTGACCTGGGGGCTGAGTTCACCAGTGTGATCAAATTTCTCAGACCCGAGGAGTTGAATATTGCCTGTCTTATTTTTAAGGGAATCATCGGGCGTTTCTCGAGGTGACTTGGCGGGATTGGCGAACACTGAGAGAAAAAATTATTCCTGCCAAGGATTGATATTCTCGTCAGAAGATAATATTTTTTCAGAACGAATTTTTCCAGGACAGTCATTTTCAGAGGGTCCAAGTCTATCCTCAAAAATTACAGTGATATTGAACAATCTGATTATTATGCTACATATGACCTTGACAAAATGTTCTCCGATATCTTCCGGATTTTACAAATTGGCGATTTTCTCAGGTAAAGAAAATTGGAATAATTCCAAATGTTAATAATTATTATTGGAGTTTCTTCAAGGTCATATACAGAAGAATATTCTTATAGATCACCATAATTCTCACGCTTGGAACTGATTTCGGAGCACCTGGAAATGACTGGCCTGGAGAAATACGTTCCAAAAGAGATATTTTCTTCTACTAAGAATATGAAAAAGATATCACCAATAACATTTTCTTGGAAGGAATACATTTTTTTCTCAGTGAATGAAATGATTGTTTTGAGTAATGAAGGACTGGGGCAACTAGTTTTTGAAATTAAGACACTTTTGTCTTCCCTTTGAAGTTCTGAACAGTTACACAACGCGGGAGACTGTTAAAAAATTTTGTGTTCCAATTCCACTGAAATTTCAGGAAATCTTGTCATTGAAAATTCAAAATTTCGTGGGAAAGTCAAAGAGAACTGTAAATTTCCGTTCCATTTTTCCCTAAGAATGAATAGAAAACCAGAAAATTCTGGTAAATATATTCTTGAATTTTCAGGGTGGTGACACTGAATGTGATTGAGAGGGAAAAAAAATAATGAAATTTCATATTTCACTGAAAATTCAATGCAATTTGACACTGAATATTCATGTTAGATTGGAAATTCAAATATATTAAGGAATTCTCGTCTTTATGCCCCTTAATATTCTGGAATTTCACTGAATTTTCAGTGAAACATAAAATTTTATTATTTTCTTCGCCGTTTTTAGATTTTTTCTTGTTACTCAAAAATTTTTTAGCGACAAATTCATGAAAATTTGAGTTTCTACTTTCAAGCATTGAACACATTAACAATTTTGTTGGTCTAGATTAATCAGACTAATGGATTACGAATTATCAGATAACACCAAAGAATTATTACAATCTTTTGAAAACTCGACTTGCTGAAAAATTTGATGAAGAATACTGATGCAAAATATTTTCGTCCATTTGATTTGAAAGGATAAAATTGAGTCATTTGACATCGGCTAAACTGTCATCGCCCTGCCAACCCTCTCAATAAATTCAGAGAAAATCAATCACCAAAAACGTCTCGTGTAAATAATTCACCAAAACCCTCTTTTGCAAATACTTTTATGAACCAAAAAACTGGCATTAAATCCGATTTTCCGGAGAGTCCTTCTCTCTCGAATTAATTTACATAAGACCAATTCTACTCGCAATTGTCTTTATTCTATGCAAAGGTAAATACTCCAGTTCGTACCCCAGAATACTACCCGCTTCGTCTGTTTGTTTACATCGCGCTATTCCTACATTGACAGGTTCACCAGTAACTCGTGTTCCCCGACTGCAAATCGATATCGTTTCCCGGTATTTCCCCACAACAAAGCCGATCAATAGCAGCTGTTGCATTTTTCGTGGAGTCAGGTCAATTATAATCCCTCTGATATTCACCCCCTGAATTGTTAACAGACCTCAATGCTTACATTACATTACATTGTTATATTATTCACTCAATTCAGCCATTAGATCCCGAATAGTCAGCAATTACGAAGAATATTACAAGTTGATTTACGAATGGGTGAAAAAATGTTTTTTAATGGATGACGCAGAGTGTTTTAATGCCGTGCAGTTTATGAGCCGTAAAATTAAACCGCGATGGTGCGCTTCGCACCAGTCGGTGTCAACAATAGGTTCCCTTATGAAAAGTCGTTGGAAAATTTCAAGCTGTAAGATATTGCATGCCGCAAGGCTTCAGTCTCACCAGAAAACCTGCATTCACATGCTGAACTGTTCCTTCTGCACTAATGGGAAATACCTCCGGACGTTTCATGACTGTTTTTTGCAAAATGCGCATCAATTTTTACGGAGATTATAGCAGAAATTTCGAGAAAACATTTCTTATTTGATGCAAACAACTAAGGGGAGACTACTGTGAGTTTTAAAATTCGTGGGTTATTGGAGGGAGATTTATCATGCATTGAAGACCGATTATGTGTGGGTAAAACCGAATAATTAATTGATTATTAAAAATTAAAAATTAATTGACTTATTATTATATAAAATTTTATAAAATTTTGAAATTAGGGACTAACTTTTGGGTGGTATTTTCCTGGGATATACCTTAAGATAAATAGTCCAATGCATGATATTAACTAATGTCTTGAGAACGTCTTAATTTGATACATTAGACACATGAATGTATTTTATATCTTTAATTACTGCTATTTAAAAAAATTAAAATGCCAGAATTTATGCACTTCCATTCAATTTTCAGTTATTGGAAATGTCATTGAAAGAAGCTTCAATCTCATTCTGCTATTACAACGGAGATATTAACATTATAAAATTGTGAATTTCTCATTTTCCGGTTTAAGAATTCAATCTCTTGTAACACCAGTTGATGTGAATGGAATTGTTATGTTTCACATTCCAGTGAATTACTGTTTCTGCCGTCTACAACTTTACTCATTAGCTAAAATAATTATCAGAATCACATTTCACTCTCAAAAGATTGCTAAAACTGTCGAATTAAAAAAATGGGAGGACTGACAACAAAAAATGAATACGAAAAGATTTAATTTTCATGAATTTCCACCTGATCTCCCGAATTTTTCGAAAAATTGAATTTCAATTGTATTGAATATCTCCAAAATTACAGAAAAATGTTCCTGTTTCTGCATGCACTCAACCACAATTTCCACAATCAATTACAACCAGAGACATTTCCGGAATACATCCCCATAAAAACTGTCTAGAAAGCGATAGGTCAGGAAATGTTCTCCGTAGACATTGAAAATAATCTTCTAAAAATATCCGTAACGACATAATCCGAGAAAACATAAAAAACATTTTTCACGGTTCAACTGAGTCGATAAAACCTGTCGTCTCTGTCTAATCTATAAATAAACTATAAATAAGTCTCCCTGTCATGAAAATATATCTTATTTTCCTCCTATATGCTCATCAGCCACAGAGCGCAGTGATCATCCGCGGTTCAGGGATTTTTCCTGGCTCCGTCATGTCTTTACGACCTCCAATTTCCAAATTCTCGTTCGTTCCAAAGATCTGACCTCCTTTCATCGTCCAACTCACTCGCAAAAAATCCCACAAGAAGCCCCACAAAACCCGCCACCATTCAGAGAAGAAGTCGCTGATGTCCTCCCCCCCTCCATTTACTCCCGGGACAACTCATAACATGAGAGTAACCCGAACAAATAGAGAATAAAATAACAACAAAATCTTTATTCCAATATTGAAGTTGAAAATATTGCTCTCAACTTTGGCGTATTGATTTATTCTTGTATTTTTTGGAGAACTATCCCTAATTTTTAAAACCTAATGGGTCCAGCTTAAGTTATCCTTGAGAGTCCGTGAAATTCAGGACCAAAAAGTCATTAAATGTAAGTGAATAAATAATTCCATGAGAGGGAATTTTGGTGAGTTTCAGTGGAATTATCTGACAATTAATCCAAAAAAATTCGAAAATCGACCCTTTAGTTTGTTATTTAAGAAAATTAATAAAAAATACGTGCACCGTTATTTTTTTTCCTGGAATTTTATCAAATAACAATTCCCTAGACATTTCGAGGAATTTTGTAATTGAAAATCCGCCATTTTATGAAAAAAACAATGGAAACAGGAACTTTAAGCTCAACTATGCCATAAAAATTACTAGAAATCAGGAGATTCAAATATGTTAAATAAATAAATCAATAAACAATTAAATACATACTTGAATTTCAGCTTTTCTAAAAAATGAGTGAACGTTAAAATTTCTCAATACATCAGCAAATCATATTGTAGTTGATTGCCATCATGATTGAAAACGGTTACGCAGCTGTCAATGAGGTTGGATATGATATTTAATATCCCTCTTCATGACAATGAAGTTATTGGTTTTACTGCTGCAGTGATCATTGCTTGAATTATCGCACATAATGTTGCTCCAACTGTACTCACATTTCCATTTTCAATCACGCCATATCACGGGGGTCTATCTTGATGTTATTGGCTAGGTCCTCTAAAATTTAAATGAATTTTTTTCCATTGGCCCGGGAAAAATTACTGAAGGTGAGGGTGATTTGTACCGAAATTGAAAAATTTTCCCTGCAATCCATAAAAAATTATTCCAGTGAACGTGAATAATTGCTCAATATTGCGTATATTTTTTCTGCAACTGAAAATTATTTTTCACACAATGCGTTCGTTAAAATGTAATTTCAATTCATCAAAAAAAAATACGCTATTAGTGCGGGTAATTTTCATTCATTGAAGGATAATTTTCACATCTGTAGATGTATTTTTTTTACGGAACAAATCGGAATAAAATATCCTCCACAGAAAGGTATTTTTCCATTGAACTACATTTCGCTCTGCTTATTAAATTTATTTATTTATTCGTTTTGTTTAGTAAAATTGAATAATAGTTTTCAATTATAAAACTGAAAAATCAATTGTTTGAAATAATAATGATTCGTTTCAGTGAAATATAATAATATTTTTTAATATTATCTGTCGTTAGAAGGACGGTGGCGATATACAGTAATATACAGATATACCTGTAATAACAATAATAATAATAATAATAATAATAATAAGATTAATAATAATGAAATGTAATAATTATAAAACTAAAAAAATCAATTATTTGAAATAATAATAATTCTTTGCAGTCAAATATAATAATAGTTTCTTATTTTGTTTTTTCGCGATTACCTGTCATACATCAAAATTTACCACCATTTTCTAGATAATTTTTCTCCAACTCATCTCTCCGCGTATCTTCCAACAAATACCACCAAAATGGGCCGCTTTCACGTGTGCCCCCACGAACAAATAGCCAAATAAATAACCAACTTAATGACCCCTAAATTGCCGTCTCCCACTCAATAAAAAAAAGATAAAAACCCCCTATTCCCCCACTCTCAAGACCCCTCAATTTTCACCCCGCAAAATTATTCCTCCCCCCAATTCGATCACTCCCGCTGCATAGCCATGCGACTCACCTCGTCGTCTCGTCTACCGCGTTATGCGATCGCGCAATAAATAAGGGGGTATTGTCACGCTCCCGTATTTGCCGCATAGTGCCATGATACGGCACGAGAATGAGCGAGCTATTCCAATCCGGCCGTGAGTGACTGAGTAAAATACCTTATAAACAATGTATACCTGTGTCAGGTCGGGCACGATAGCCATTGGCTCATGTGGTGGTTTTCCTTCGCCATAACCCCCT